>NW_019416649.1:477689-480737 GCF_000390285.2 Anoplophora glabripennis
AATTTTCGACCATTTTTGAGCTCTTGTGCATAAACAAATTATCGGAATTTAATCGGACTTTTTTCATTTTATAGGCTTATTTAATACCTACCTTTTTTGTATAAACTTTTTTTCGCTATGAATAATAGCTTTTTTACGTGAGTCAAAAAAACACTTTTCCATAACTTTGACCACTGTTAAAACAAAGTTTCCCAACTAGCCTCGAGTTGATTTTTTGATATTTTATTTATAACAGGTTTCCGAACAATATTCCGCAGAGAAACTTCTAATAGTATTTTTTTCCCGAAACAGGCTCTTTCATGTCTATAATGACTGGGCTAATATTTTCGGTAAATTAGCAAGTCATGAAGCACTTAGGAATATTCTCAGTGTAATAAAGACTAATTAATTTTGCACATGTGAAAAGTGCAATTCTTGTTGAATAGAACAGTCAAACATTTTTTTAAATTGTCATCGTTATTAACTTATGTGTTTTTTCCTCATAGGTAGATACTATTATCAGGAAATATACAGCTTCATTTGATGAGCATTTAGGAAAAATTTTAGATTCGACTTATGTTAGTTTGTAACATTTAGGACGTAAAGATAAAGAAACATTTATCTTGTTATTTTTCTTTTCGTCAAAAGTAAATATGAGCAACATAATTTGTAATACTTCAGGCGTATCAAAAGGGCTGATTATACGAACAGAATATAAAAATTGTCATTTTCTAGCTCTAGGATATACAGAGATAGAGGAAATAACCGTCCGGATACAACTGCTCAAGACAACTAGGTGTTTTGGAACAATATTGCAAAGGTCGCATAGACTTAGGTCAAGATTTGGACTTTCTTCTTTGAACAAGTCTAGCTTGAATCATCGAAATTTCCAACGTTATGAAGAAATGGAAGCAATAGAAGCGAATAACAATTCGAATGATCCCTCAACTTCTCACATTGAATTAAATTCCTCAAGAAATGCGGGAGGAGGAGACTGGGAAATGCCTTGTGAAATTTACGACAAGAAACCAGTTCATCCTCTTAAAGCTGTAGAAGAACAGAAGAAAGTAATTCACTATATAAGAGAAGATAAATTCAGAATAGTCTCAAAAGATGAAGAATATAAGTATCGAATGATGTTAAAGATGATTACATTAGCTACAACGGAACATCCAGTCTCTGACGCATTATTTGGAGCAACCCCGCATATTGTAGTTGTGTATATGACCCAAGATGCTCCATATAGCTGCGCTTGCTCAGGACGTAGATCTGCAGAAGCAGTAGCATCGCGATCTATACCTCCAAGAAGGGTCTCACCAAGGCCGCAAACTTCCGCAAGTTTGCAAAGAGGAGAAAGTCAGTCAAGTGGTTTGGAATCTGCACAATTCTGGTCCGTTCAACCGTACGCCGCAAGACCCAATCGCGCGATACCTTGCAACCCTTGTCCTGGTGGAAGAACTCCTTCGCCTCCACCACCAAGGGCCCCTTCAGAACGAAGCACATCGAAGAAGGTTTTCGTTGCATGTGGTCCACGTCCTAGAGGATCCGTTTCACCAGGCGACGACCGCGCAGTACCCTGCATCGCATGTCCCGGAGGTCAACGAGGTGGATCATCAATTCCACAGGGAAGTCCCCCAAGGGTGGACCAAAACCGCACGGAACCTAGCACATCAAAGAAGGTTTTCGTTGCATGTGGTCCACACCCTAGAGGATCCGTTTCACCAGGCGACGACCGCGCAGTACCCTGCAATCCTTGTCCAGGAGGAAGAGCGCAATCACGTGGATCACCAAACAGTTTTGATGCTGACCAATCGAAATCTTTCTGTAAATGTATCTCTGGAGCGCAAGACGTACTTCTTGAAGCGGCGCCCGATCCACGAAGGAGTCCTCCAAGGGTGGAGCAAAACCGCGCAGTACCTTGCAGTCCTTGTCCTGGAGGAAGAACTAGACCATCAATTCCGCCTGAAAATGCAGACAGAACAAGATCTTTCGGAGGAGTCGTTCAATGTAGCTCATATGCCGAATTAGGATCCGCGGGGCCTCCAGTACTACAATCACCATATTCGCAGGGTTACACATCGGCTTCTGGCCCTTCCAGAAATATAGTCTCACTTACTTACTCCCAAGGAAGCGTGTCAACAAGGTCGAGATCTGGGCCAAGATGTGGATGTTTTCCAAATGCATCTGTATGTGCTTGTAATACAAATAGCTCAAGAAGAATGGTGGGTGAGACTCAAGCTTCAAGTTCCTTGGAAAACTGGGAGGTTGGCCGATGTCCAGATACATCAGAAGAGATGGATCCTTCGTTCTTGAATATAGCGAAGTTCTGGGGAGTTCAGGAATATCATTCGACGAACCGTAGAAGATACAACCCAACATCAGTATGTTCAACAAAATGTCCTCCAAGGTTTAAAATCTAAAAACTGTATTGATTTATCCAATTTTAGTTTTAAATCTGTCGTAACTTATTTCGCGACAGATATAAAAACAGTAATTACAGAAATGTATACGAAACATAAAATATAAATTGGTTATAAAATTTGTCTGTTACTTATTCAACCTGTACAGTAAGTATGCTACATAGTTTGGACATAATATAATACGAATCGGTAAAGATATAACTTTTTTTGTAAATAGGTTTTAAGTGCAGAAATAATTGTTACATTGAGCATTTTAACCTTCTTCCTATTCTGTTGGTCTATAATTATCCTAACCCGTCTAAGAACCCACTCCCAAGAACTGCAAGTCATTCCAGACGAGCAGTTCGCCTTCCGACCCAATCACTCCACTGAACTCCAAATCCTTCGCCTTACCGAGCACATCACGGCGGCCTTCAACAGGGGACAGTACACTGGTGCTGTCTTCCTGGACGTCGCAAAGGCCTTCGATACGGTTTGGCATGAAGGCCTACTGATGAAAATGCTCACCAACCAATATCCCATATCCTTTACCAAACTCATAAAATCCTACCTACACCACCGAAAATTCCGCATCCAAATCCAAGATTCCCTTTCCACCACCCGTCCCATGGAGGCCGGTGTCCCCCAGGGCACCGTCCTGTCCCCACAC
>NW_019416649.1:481517-482659 GCF_000390285.2 Anoplophora glabripennis
AAAATATATTTAATTAAAATCTGCTGGAATATAAACAATGCAAAGAAAACAAAACATATTTGTACTAAAAGTAACGGAAAAATGAATTTACATTGAACAACATTTAATCGTATGGGAAAATAAGCATGTTTTAAATGTACGCAACAAAAATAAGCTGAATTTTGAGCTCACAACATTGACAGCTCGTCTCTTATGGAACAGGGACAACATGTGATTGAAGATGTTTTATAGCAACATCTATAAAATTTCCTTCACTGGCAATTTCTCGAAGAGGGAACCTTTGAGACGGCACAACCATTTCATCAACACTGTGCTAAAACGTATTACCTTCCAAATGTTGTATTAATAGGGGCAGCTCCATGTGTGAGACATCGTTTTCCAGTTACTGTTACCTTAATATCTGTAGCACGGAATTGCTTCGACAGACATAATTATCCTTTGAAAAATCATATTCAGATACGGCGAAATTTTCTAGCCACACTGCTCGTATCGCAGGATCTTATGTATTCTACAAATAAACACAGAGCTAGTGGCAGTATCAAAATACAAATATTATAAATTAACAAATAAAATACTTAGGACACCTTACACCCTTGTAAGAACGCCCATGGAAACAATGTCAAACTTACTTGTGAAAAGAAGTAGCACATATTTGGCTCTTTTCCTGTAATTGTCGGCATATTATACACCGCTTTGGCATTTTTATTGAAATTAAATAAAAAAACACAGTTTAAAAAGACACAAAACACTGAACTCGGCTAATATCTATTTCACAACAATAGACTGTAATAATGGCGTCCCCTTTAGAACCGTTTAATACCAGGCAATGATGCCACTTACGACGTTTGTATTGCTAGGAATTTCAATAATGTATTTTTTTTCAGATATTCAAAATCTATAATTATAAAACAAGTTGCAAGAAAATAGTGTCGTAGTCTTATGCATATTACAATGTAACTAATTTGTAAGTCGAGGTCAAGAATGAGGTAGATCCTTGTACGATAATCAATTAAAATGACCGCTGTACCTAGCTATAAAGATAAAAATGTAACATTGGCATCAATGTCAAGGACATCACAAAGTACCAATGTTTGTAAATACACATATGTCAACACTTCACTATCGAATGTAAATAAAGGCGT
>NW_019416649.1:483821-520886 GCF_000390285.2 Anoplophora glabripennis
GACTTAACTAGTAATTTTGCATTTTTCCAAGTATTTAAGTAAATCTTTCATAGTTGTTTGGGTATTTTGCAGTAATTAGTTAGTTATTGATAATAGGTTTTAATAAGTTGTTGGTGTAGTGTTTAATATAAACCATTAATTTACCACGTAAAAATGCCAGGAGTGAGGTGTAGTATTGCAATTTGCATTAATAATTTTTATAGTTTCCTAAGGATAAAAACTTTAGAATGATATGGGTGGAACGGTGCAAAAGACGCGATTTGTTTAATCATATAACTGGACATATTTGTAGTACACATTTTGAAGACTCAAACTTTGAACGCGATCTTCAAGCAGAGCTATCAAGTATATCATCAAGAAAAAGACTTAAAGAAAACAGGTTAAATGTAAAATTTCTAATTTAACTGATTGTATTCACTTCAAAAGAACTAAATTTATTGTTATTGTTGTATAACAAATTGATCTGATTGTTAGAAAAGCGATTGGAAATTTTAAGTATCTATCGAAATGTAATTTTAATATTTTTGTAAACTTGATAATTTTTCTTAAAATTAAATATGTTATGTCAAAAGATCTGTGCGATTAACTTTTCTTCTCCTTCTTCCTTTCCTTTTATTCCTTCCTCTTTACGGACCGTGACTGGAGGTAGCATGATAAAAGTGTGGCTGAGTGTGCGAGAGAGACAGACAATATCTCAGTCTTTGCTCTTTCTCTCGCATATTTAGCCACACTATTCGCAATGGCATGCTACCTCCACTAGTACATGCCCCAAGGACGAAATTTTTTAATTTTTTTCTTAGTACATGCCATGTAAAATATGTATCTATATATTTTATGTAGTAGCTGTACAGCTACTACTTTTTCAAATTAAAATTGAAAACTACGTTACTAATACATTTAGTGCAACAGTAAGTTAATAATGTTCATAGCGAATTCACGAACAACAGAAAGCGCATCCTTAGAGCATACTACTCCACTACGCAAGCACGCTTACGGCGACATTGTAGACCAGTGACAGAGAGACAGAGAAAGAGAAAGTTTGAGTTCTCTCTCTCTCTCGTGCAGGCATGTGATTGGCTAACCCAACTCCTTACTCAACGATTAGGCAGAGGGAGCAAATACTCAAACTATCGCCCTTTCTCTCTGCAGCGTCTACATTTTTTAACACACGCTGCTTCCTCCATGTAGTGTATGCTCTAATTATTTAACAAATGCAAGTAAACTACGCCATGTTCTAAAAAAGTATTTTGGGAGCCGTTTACAAAAAAATTGTTATCGGCAAACGTCTTCTATGTCCGTACTGATTTGTGTAATGTTATTTGGACCTCGGAATTGTTCGTTCATCCGAATAAACTTGGTGAAATTATCTAATTGGAACGGACCGAGGAAGCAGAAAGCAACTAAGCCACTTGTCACATGCCACAGAAGCAGAAGAAGACGTCGTCTGTAAACATGGCGGATCACGTCATGGATTCTGATGACAATAAACAAACAATTTCAAAAAACGGAAATAAACAATGGGTTAAGTTAAACGTAGGTGGTACATATTTTCTAACGACGAAAACTACCTTGGCAAGAGACCCTAACTCATTTTTATACAGACTGATTCAAGAAGATAGTGATTTAATATCAGATAAAGTAAGAAGCTTCCACCTACATTACTCACTTCCGTATTTCTAGAAATGGACAGATCTCTGATAGAATTATTTTCCAGGATGAAACGGGGGCGTATTTAATAGACAGGGACCCGAACTACTTCTCGCCAGTGTTAAATTTCCTTAGGCATGGCAAACTAGTCTTAAATAAGGGATTAGCTGAAGAAGGTGTATTGGAAGAGGCTGAATTTTACAATATTGCAGAACTTATAACGCTAGTTAAGGAAAGGATTTGTCACAGAGACAATCGGCCTAGCAAAGACGGCAAAAAACATGTTTATAGAGTTTTACAATGTCATGAAGATGAATTAACACAGGTAATATATGTTTTTATATTCAGTGTGTAGTAGCGTAACTTAGTTTCATATTTATTTTTAGATGGTTTCAACCATGTCAGATGGTTGGAAATTCGAGCAACTGGTAAATATCGGATCACAATACAATTACGGTGCCGACGAACATGCAGAATTTCTCTGTGTGGTCAGTCGAGAATGTGGAGCCCCGGAAAGCACGGAAGTGAGGGGGGAAAGGGAAGATAGGGCGAAGATTCTGCAGCATAAAGGTTCTAGAATGTAAAAGAGGGAAGCGTTTAGTGTGGAGCGGTTTTGATCGACAGACAGATTCATCGTTGATTTTAGTTTTTTTTGTTCGAAACGAGGGATGTAACGTGTGTCGTTAGCGGACTCAATCATTTTGTAAAATTGTTTCTCGGAAGCGTTTGTGTGGTAAGATATTTCCGTTTTTTTTTATAGAATTTTTGTAGACAGTGTGTAGGGAAACTCCCGTTTGGAAATGTATTGGATTATTCTTGCATTTGCAAGGAATAGGAACTAGGTAGCCCTTGAAATAATCAATTCAGTTTATTTTTCCCTCTGGAGTTAATATTTTAGCAATAAAATTAGTTGGTGAGCCGCTTGACGACTAATTTAGTGGTTTTTGACACGATGAAATGTATCGATACTTTTTTTATTTGATTTCTTTCGTAATGTTTTTTTTTAAAGGTATTTGAATAATAACGAGCACGTTTTTGTCAAAAAGTCATTGATATTACTTTACGATTTTATAACATTTTTGATATACGCGATATTTATTTGATAAAGAGCTTATTAGACAATTTTTTGAGTAAGTAATATTGCATTGTTACGAGAAAAGTATGTTTTGAAGGATATTTTGTATTATTTAGGCTAAAAACACAGGGTTGATATGTACATAAATAAAATTTGATTTAATAGCATGGATATCTTTCTTAAATCATTCGTGTATAAATATTTCGGCGATTGCCGAGTGAGAAAAAGTTTCTTCTCAAATGTGTTCCTCATATTTTGTAATATTTAGAACAAATCTAAAATACCGGCAGCGCAGCGGTGATTTTTTTTAGTTACGTCAAAATTGTTTCCAGCTGCCGCTAGAAATGATTTGGTTTTATTTTAACGGTTTGAAGAGCATTTGAAATTTTTACTTATGCTGTAAACATTTTGTTTTCATGCTCAGGACGATATTCCTGACGATGAAGAAAAAAAAAAAATTGAATCTATTTAAATTGACTGCCAATTCTTTCAGTTGAATTTGTAGGAAAATTTGCTACGTGTTACAATGTATGAAGGTATAATTCTTATTAAGTGGATGGTAATAGGGAAAACTCTCGCTTTCACGATCGGCCTGCTTTCCTTGTAAATACTCGTCGGGTATTTTTTGATCGAACTTGTTTCGGTGTTACCAAAATTAAATCCGAACCTTACGAACATCTAAAAATTGCTGCTCCTGACACCTTACGCTTTGTTTATTAGTTATGACTGTCTTCCCGTTTGATTTACTTAGAAAAATGCAGTAAAGAAGATTACTCAGTTTGATTACTTTTTTCATTGTTTCTCGACAGAATTTGCAATACAAAAAAAATATTATAAAATATTTGTAAATTCTAAGGAAACTGTACATACTGCTGCTATTCCGTTTTCTGTGTGTCCTATCTTTATTACGGAGAGAACTTCGTAAGACTTTCATGAAAAATGTGACACTGTTTATGATATATCTATCATTTCGATCTTTAAAAAGACATTTCTATGGGCTAGCGGTACGGATCGTGTGTTAGAAATTGATGTAAACACTTTTATATACATCTCGATGTGATGGAATAATGTAGTGTTAAATTGACAAAGACTTTTCCTTAAAATTTTAGATGTATCATAATTTCTTGAAGCAGTTTGATTGCCGATATTTTTGCTTTTTTTTACTATGATTTTGGTCCTACGTATTTAAGAAATGCTCCTGTATAGTTAGGCAGACAATGTCCTCGTATGGATTGTCAACTTTTGTATTTTTAAAATTTGTTTGTAATAATAAAGTTGTGCAATTATTGAAAAATATTGTTTTATTCCTAGGTACAATTTCTCCGATCCATCCGTTTGTAATTAGAGGTTAAACGACTTACCTTAAGGGGGTTCAATTAAACGAGGTAACCCTGTTCAAAGACACTGTAGCCTACGTTTCTCTCGTCCAGATTACACTAGTCTGTCTCTCTTTTAGTACAGTCATTGAAGCTTTTCACCTCTGAATTCTTTGAAACTGCACCGATCAACTTGAAATTTGACAGATAGTTAGAGAAAAGGTCAATGAACATTAGTGACATAGTGTAGATTGACGCTTCTATCCTGTTGGGGGTTGACACCCCTTTTTGGGGGTGGAAATTTTTTTTTCAAAAACAACGCGGGAAATCGAGATTCAAATTTTGAGCAAAATATATTCGAAGAATTTTTTTGAGAAATCAATAGTTTTTTAGTTATTCACGATTGAAAAATTTTGAGTGAAAAAAAAACAGTTTTTCAAAGTATTTTTCGTGAATAACTCAAAAAGTACGCATTTTATTTAAAAAAGTGTAATAAACAAATATGTAGCTAATAAATAAACAAAGAAAATCGTTTTTTAAAAAGTGTTGTATGTCCTATACAAAGCGAAATATGGTTAGTGGAAGGGGACTTGTTTTGGGGGGAATACTCGAATCGATGTATTCAACGTCAAATAACAGAAAAAGGATTAATTTTACGGGTATAACGCTCCTGGAGTTTTTTATAGCACTCAAAAACACCTTCAAAATGAGCACTTATAAAAGTTAATTAGAGCAAAATTGAAGGAGTTATCGTCAAAAACTGAATCGATTATAATGAAAATATTTTACATTAATATTGGAAAAAGGGTAGTTTATAAGGGTTGAAAATGGCAAAAGTAAAATATTCTTTCATAAACAATATAAGGGAATTTTTATTTTAAATTTTTGCACAATTATAGCATTCCAAGATTTAAAACGTAATCTTTTATCATTTTTTTAGCACAGGGGTGATTATAAGGGTTGAAAAGTGTTATGAGATTCGAATTCTTTCGTAAGCAATCAGGGAATTTTTATTTTAAACAATTGCACCGTTAAAGCATTCCAAGCTTTTAAAAAGTAATTTTTTATCATTTTTGTCAATACAGAGGTGGTTTTTAGGGGTTGAAAAGGAAAAATTATTTTATTAGCTATAAGGTAACTTTTATTTTAAATAATTGCACGGTTTAATAATTCCAAATCTATAAAAAGTAATTTTTTATCATTATTTTTTGCATTGCTTCCCCCACTACCGCTACCCGAGTCTTACGAGTGTACTTTTGATCGTTACACGAATTGTATGGGAATAAAAAAAACCCATAAAATAAGAAAAAGCAATATATTTGAATATATTCAGTAATTTCTAATCCTATAAATATAAAAGTACCTATCTACCAGGTGATTTAAAAAGTAATTAAGACGATGCCACTTGCTTTAACGGGCCTTCCAAGTACAGCGCCAACGCGTTTGCTTTTTGCTNTGGCAAAAGTAAAATATTCTTTCATAAACAATATAAGGGAATTTTTATTTTAAATTTTTGCACAATTATAGCATTCCAAGATTTAGAACGTAATTTTTTATAATTTTTTAGCACAGGGGTGATTATAAGGGTTGAAAAGTGTTATGAGATACAAATTCTTTCATAAGCAATTAGGGAATTTTTATTTTAAACAATTGCACCGTTAAAGCATTCCAAGCTTTTAAAAAGTTATTTTTATCATTTTTGTCAATACAGGGGTGGTTTTTAGGGATTGAAAGGGAAAAATTCTTTTATTAGCTATAAGGAAACCTTTATTTTAAATAATTGCACGATTTAATCATTCCAAATCTTTAAAAAGTAATGTTTTATCATTATTTTTTGCACAGGGATAGTTTTTAAGGATTAAATAAAGGGTCGAAAAGATAAAATATATCATAAAACATGTTCGAGCACATGAAACATTATTGAATTTTTGTGCTTGAACAAGATTTTTATCAATAAAATGCTTAAAACTTAATTTTTTCAATTTTTTTCACTTAGAGGTAGTTTTTACCCCTAAAAAACAAAAAGTTTCAATCGGGCTTATGTCACTTTTGAACTTGAGCCTAAGATGAGCCTTATTCTAAATGTTCATGTAAATCCATGCAGTTTTAAAGAATTCGGAGGTTACAGCTGATTTTCAGCTTCAATGACTGTACTATTTGTAGGCCAAACAATAGAGGGAAAAAAGAGGCTGTTTTTACACTTAAATATTACAGCAAATTTAATGTATTTCCTTTATTACAATTTTTTGTTTTTTTTTATATCTCGAAAAATAATTACTCTCAATTCGAGCCAGAGTCCTCTGCTCGCTGCTTCCCCCACTACCGCTACCCGAGTCTTACGAGTGTACTTTTGATCGTTACACGAATTGTATGGGAATAAAAAAAACCCATAAAAAAATAAGAAAAAGCAATATATTTGAATATATTCAGTAATTTCTAATCCTATAAATATAAAAGTACCTATCTACCAGGTGATTTAAAAAGTAATTAAGACGATGCCACTTGCTTTAACGGGCCTTCCAAGTACAGCGCCAACGCGTTTGCTTTTTGCTTAAGCATACCGAATCCTACAATATTCCTTGCGTACAGACAAAGTAAAACGTTAGCGACTTGGGTAATGGCTATCCGTCCTTCCATGCACTCCATCAGTATAATCTGGGGTCTGTCCTCTCTAAAGGCGTTTCTTCCCATTTTTTCGTAAGCCGTCCATATGTTACTGGCTATGGCTGCGGTGACTCTGGCGTCTTTGTCTCCGTAACCGCTGTAGGCTAATAAAGATCCCTCTGCGTTTAGCAACCTATAATAAGCAACCAATTTTTTTATGCGGTAAGAAAAATTAATTTATTTCTTACAGAGTTGTTTCAACACCTCCTGTGTTCGCTTGGCTTAGTACTTGGGTTAACGCCTTTGGTTTCAACATTTCTATCGTGTTTTTATAAGTTGTTTAATAAAACTAATTGCGAAACAAGGCTATAAAATAACTGATAATAACACAAAGTATTATGCTTTGTGTATTATAAATAAGTTGTGACAGCTGTCAGTGTCAACCTCCAATTCAAGACAAATTTCAAAGAAGAAGAAGAAGATAACGTCTCCTTTGTAAGTAGTTCGTGGGTGTGGTTGGCACCCTTGGAATTTTCACTTTTGTGGCGTGGCTAATATCACAGTGAATATTTTATGTTGTGTTTTTGGTTTGGTTTGGTTTTCGATTTTTTTCTGTTTTATTGTAGTTTTATTTATGCATTTAGTGTGTCGTTGTTGTGTTTATGATCGTATCTAATTGAGGAGTCAAAGAAACATTCTAGGAAAACTTGGTAAGTCTTTTATTTAAATGAATAATATTTACAACTTAACCTATACATCTTTGGAATGATATTTACTATTTACAAAGTAATAAAAAATATCACAATTAATACATTTCCAGCACTGAATTCTTAAGGATTTAAGCATTCCACGCGGGATGGCAATCTTTCTTGACACTCCAGAAATCGTCTAGTTTCTCGTAGACTTTCGTACTTTTATCGTTATAGTTTAAAGCTTGACATATCCTACAGAAATGAAAGGACTCGCTTTTAAAATAACCGTGTTCGTTTAACACTTCAAAGTCCGTTTTCCATTTATAATATTCCCTATATTCACCTGTTTCGTTTAGTCTATAAATAAACTGGGCTAACACAGCGGGGCTAGCGAAATCGTCCACGTTTATGTAAGAATTCAACGGTAACATTTTCCTGTAGTTTTCTACATCGGCACCCATGACTATCGGGATGGATTTCTTGTAATACGCGTTCCACCATAACTTTTCTGTGATGTACTCGTCACAGTTTGAGTTCTCGAACGACAAGTAGAAGAGATATTTGTCCACTGCTGGGCAGTCAGTCCTGAAATGTCCAGGACACCTAAAATTATACAAAATAAGTCGTATGTGATACTTTTTGAGGTGGCATTACGTTTTTAACGGTCCACAACCGCCATAGATATCGATTTTGATGTACTTTTGCAGTTCTTTGACGTAGTCCCAGCGATGATTCGTTCCCCCACAGTTGGAACCTAGAATTGTTATTAAAACGTCCTTTCTCTTGTTCAGAGTTAGCATTATCTTTTGTTCGGACTGTTTTTTTAATACCGTTCTCCCGTAAGGTACTGGGATGTCAGAATCCATCCTAAAATACAGGATTTTTTAACGCAATTATTCCAGAAACGTATTATACTAACCTGTAAGTCATGGACCAGTTGAACACCCCATCGAACTCATTCATTTTGACTTTACGTTTTAAAAATGTGTGGTGGGGGCTCTCGTCGGTAAGGAAAGCCCAAATTTGGTTCGGATTTCTCTTTTCTTTTGGAAGGTCCTGAATTCCTGTCATTCGGTGCAGGTGGAAAAGGACTAGATCTGCTGTTTTTAAAGTAGAGTCACTGTATGTTATATCACAGTTTTTTACCGAGCAGTGCCTAAACGGGTCCATCCTACAAAAGTTATACTCCTTTAAGTTTATTAGAGACCTCGTCAAATGTTAATATACAGTGTGTCTCAAAATGATGGAACATTCATATTTTTTTACCAGTTCAGATTTTAAAAAATCGCTGAAACAGGTCAATTATAATAATAATTTAGTAATAATAAAATAATAATAATTTTTGGGTGGTCCAATGTGAAAATTAGAAGTCGCCTTAGCAAAATTATTACATCATACATATTTTTTTTATATACGGTAGCTCCCCCCAACCTCAATTTTCATACAAGGAACGAACAAGATGTATGTGACTCAATTTTTCTATCAAATGCGATTTACGTGTAACGATAAAAATATTCTAGATTAAATTTACATAAACAATAACAACATTAATATGTATGATCTGTGAAAAAAAACTTGTCCTTATTATCTTGAACCAATTATATCTGGTTTATCTGCTTCGATATACCAAAAAATTGTTTCACATCGTCTTAATGTTCTTGTACTAAATTTAATGTTGTTACTTTAAGGATAACTACTTTAAGTGCGGCATGTTTCTTGTATTTAAGTGGTGAAAGGGGAATGGTTGATGTAAAAAATTGGAATTTCCGTTATGTTATAGATCATATACTTTTATGAATTATACTATTGATTTTAACACTGCAAAAAAGTCGTCTACCTCGCTTTAGATGAGTAGGTAGTTTAGTCTAAATTACTTTTAGACGTACAAACATATACACAGAGGTTTATTATTAATTACCTAGCAGTAGTTTCTGTAAGTTTTTGAATTAAAAATTAAGTATAGGTACATACTTTTTGTCAGAGAATTGTTTTAAATGCCTGTTTTCTATTTTGGAACCATATTTCCACACCAGAATTTGGTACCTATTATCACCTGTCTGGATGTTGGGTTCTTCTTCGTCTAAGAACAGTATCCTTCCTAATTTACTGAGGTTTTTCTGAAAGCAAGGCCAGTTAGTCACCAAATACATTTGCTCAAGCTATTAAGTTTTATAACAAACACAAATCTTAACTTTTTTTGAATTCGTATTTCAAATGTTATTATGGTGTCAGTTGACAGTGACAAAAGCAGCTTTTCATTCAAGTGATCTACTTACTCCAAACTGATCTGCTTGAGTGGATCACTTAAATAGAAAGCCACTACTACTTTTAACCTAAAAATAACACCGAAGAACTTGATACCGAGCTCAATACAATGTGCGCAACTGGTAATAATACTTACAGGAGGTGTCCTGCGAAGTTCTAACCACTTCTTGATGTCCTCGTTGTCTCTGATATCGTCGAATTCGCTTTCTATCCACACGGACTCGATGCTCGGCAAGTAGGGATTGACCTCGTATCCGTTTTGGGGTTGAAACAGCACGCATGCCGTCGTTATCAGTAGAACAACCGTGAATATTACATAAGACTTTCTCTGAAGCGACGTGGTTCTACCCATGGTTGCATTACCTGGAACGACAATTGAATAAAGTGTTTGTTTCGCGATTATCGGAAACGGTGTTGATGTAGAATAGAGGCAAATAATTTTTAATGATTGTAATGTTGATTTGATTTATTTTAACAGGAATAATACGTTCAGAATAGCGCCAGTACTAATTTCAAAAGGTAGTTTGTTATTACGTAATACTTTTCTTGATTGTTGCAGAGTTCTATTTAGACTGTACAGCAAAATAAATGAGTTTTTTTGGTATCGTACGATTTTTGGCACCGATCTAATAATAAATTTGTTTGTACGATGTGGTTTTGGCGTACTATTTGCAAACATTTACATCTCAGTCGTTGTATTTACTACGCGTTTAATCATACCTTTCACATTAAATTATTTAATTTCAATTATTATGTCATTTTCTGTACAATAATGATTTTCCTTTGCAATTATTCTTTCTCTTTTCACAAAAAAAGAACGCATGCAATTACTCTCGCTCATAGACAGATTTTTCTTAATAAAGATGCAACATTGTTCCATTTTGTAATACAGTTAATATAATGAGTATTCAAATGTCAGCAGTCACTTAGTGAAGCGAAAATTATTAATATTTCCACGCTAACGATTTCGGTTTTATATTGGTTGCGGTTAGGAGTTTCGAAAATGGTACTTATAGATAAGTTAACGCGACAAGGCAAGCGATGTTTGTAACAGAAAAGTAGTTTTAATTGAGCAAATGACTAAAAATATTGATGGAGGCAACTAATAGGAAACGAATTTTATTTGTATTATTATATTTTAATTAAACCGACTGATAAATTTATTTTCGAATGGGTTGTAACATTTGAATAGCGTTGACATTTTCAGTGGCAAATAAAAATGCAATAAAAGATATATCAATATAAATGTGTATTATGATATAATGAAATATTATTGGTGTTAACAAAGAAAGGCAATCATATTTTTCTAATAAATATTGCGCAGAATACATATTTCCGTTTTGAAAGCAAGGTTGCCGCTTTCGAAAAGTGTACATCGTTTTTAATTTAAAATTTAAAATTTTCTCTGAAGTATTGTTGTATATTTGGGTCAATTTTTTCTACTGTTGAATAAATTTAATTGTCATATAAATCTATGTCCGACACTTTTGCCTATGTTTTTTTTTAATACATTTACTAGGTGAAAAAAATTGGCCTTAATCTTTTTTCTCAAATAAACTCATAACATAATACCTACTAAATGAATGAATTTCAGACAATGAAATTTTTCTATTTTATTCAGTGAACAAATGGTGCATTCCATGTCAATTCACTGGGATCGTACCACGACCATTTTTAATTTTCCTGATTTTTTTTAAATATTATTTAGTACCCATTTAGAGTAGCTTTCATGAATTGTCTTTCAACTGATCAATGTTATTCGGTGTTGTTAGATAAACTTTGTTAATTTTTATTTTAGGAAAAATCAATGGCGAATCATTTTTTTCCCATAAAATATCTAAAGACGTGCCTGTGTGCACGCCACTGGTGAAACTGAAAACAATATTTTTATCGTAAAACATGTATTGGTTGTCGACGCTTGTAAAATTTCATTAAAATATTCTGAGTGGTCTCCGCAACATTTCTAAATTTGCATTTTTTTATTAAAATTTTAACACCCTGTAGATCGGAAACTAAGCCTTTGCGGAATTTGGTATGGTAATATATCACAAATCACTTGTACTACAACCTCCTACAAGGAATGCATCGACTTACCAAACACCCTGTATTTTATAGGGTGTTCAAAAATGGGTAACAGAGTTATAGCTCGGGGCATTTATAAACAACCAGTCTGTATTATAAATGTTTTTACTACTTATATACAAATGGACCAAAATGTAACAAGTATTATGGCATTATGTAAAACAATCTTTTAATATTGAAAAAAAAAATCGGAATATTTAATTAATAATAATTTACATATTTAATGACATTATTAGTAGTAGTTTTAAAAATCATGTATTTTTTCTAATTAGTTATCGCGATTTACTTATATAATAAAGTTTAGTTTAATAGCATATATTATCTGTAAAAAAATTAAATACAAAGAAAAAAATTGATTCGAAATAAAAAAAGATCCCACTCTAGAACACGTTTCATAAATTTGCATATTGAAAGGCGATTTTTTTGAGAATTTTTCGAAGAAAAAAAACGCCACTTTCAAAAAGCACTTTTTTGGTTGAAAAATTAACAAAAATTCAAAAACCTAAAAATGTATTACATATTTTTATATTTTTTAAATAAAACTACATCTCAAAACGAACAAATTGAAAAAAAAAAGTTTGATATCTTTAGTTTTTGCAAAGTTACTGAAATTTGAATTTTTTTTCCTCAAAATATTCAAATGTTCATAACTTTTTGATGGGTTGAAATAAAAATTTGAAAAAAATCATGAAAGCTACTTTAAATGGGTAGGTACTAAATAAAACCAAAAAATAAAAAATAGGAAATTAAAAATTGATTCGAAATAAAAAAAGATCCCACACTAGAACCCGTCTCATAAATTTGCATATTGAAACGCAATTTTTTTTTTGAGAATTTTTCGAAGGAAAAAAAACGCCATTCTCTCAAAAAGAACTTTTTTGGTTTAAAAATTAAAACAAAACTCAAAAACCTAAAAATGTATTACATATTTTTATATATTTTTAATAAAACTACATCTTAAATCGAACAAAATGAAAAAAAAGTTTGATTACTTTATGCCAAGTTACTGAAATTTGACATTTCTTATATTCTTTCAAAAAGCACTTTTTTTGTTTAAAAATTAACAAAAATTGGTCGAACTGTTAGTTTTCTTAAATCACTCGGTAAAATATTGGGGAAAAAATGACAAAAACATTAAAAAAATAGGTGTTTTCTCAAAGGAAGAAACCTTGTTTGAAACAAATGTAGCACTTGCAAAGATCTACACTTTTTTTAGAGCCAGTTGTTACTTAAACACATGGTTCATTATTATCGCAAATAATACATATATTTAATATAATCACTTTATAAAAATTGTGATAAGTTTATCAACAAAAGCAAACAGAACTTCACATCTTTGTCGCCGGCTTGATTTCGGCCACTGACGCGAACCCTGTCTCGTCTCTTATCACTGGGGGCACAATTTTGTTATTCGAATTTCAAAAAGCGGCTGCACTTACCGGCGTGGTCGGTGTGTTGTGGGCATTGCCCAACTCGCTCCACTTTATTTTATTTTGTAATCACCCGCACATAAAGCATTTCATCGGGGCGTATGATCGAAACAAATACGGTTCGATTCGATATAGCGTCGAAAATCGTAAACATGTACTCCGTATCGGCGCGACAGCCACTCGAGATAGGGATATGTGTGCTAGATGTGTGTACGAATCCGAATAGCTCTCCGCTATCGGAAAGTCGTGAACTTCGCGTAGAGGAGGGTATTTTATCATAACAATCGTTGAATCTATAGAAAATTCGATGAAGGAAGCTGCAGAGTAAAAAATCTCGCTCAAATCTAAGTTTCACTTATTATTCGATAACGTTTTCGGAATCTCCAGACCTGAATTGGTCTTGCGGAATTTTTTCATAATTTTCAACCGCCAAAAAATATTACTATTTCAGTTTTNTTAAATACAAAGAACAAAATTGATTCGAAGTAAAAAAAGATCCCACTCTAGAACCCGTTTCATAAATTTGCATATTGAAAGGCGATTTTTTTGAGAATTTTTTGAAGAAAAAAAACGCCGCTCTTTCAAAAAGCACGTTTTTGGTTGAAAAATTCAAAAACCTAAAAATGTATTACATATTTTTATATTTTTTAAATAAAACTACATCTCAAAACGAACAAATTGAAAAAATAAGTTTGATATCTTTAGTTTTTGCCAAGTTAACTGAAATTTGAATTTTTTTTACCCAAAATATTCAAATGTTCATAACGTCTTGATGGGTTGAAATAAATAATAAAAAAATGCATGAAAGCTACTCTAAATGGGTACTAAATAATACCAAAAAAAAAAGAAAATTAAAAATTGATTCGGAATAAAAAAAGATGTTACTTTAGACTAGAACCCGTCTCATAAATTTTCATATTGAAAGACTATTTTTTTGCGATTTTTTCGAAAGAAAAACCGCCACTCTCAAAAAGCACTTTTTGGTTTAAAAATTAACAAAAACTCGAAAAACTAGAAACGTATTATTTTTATATTTTTGTAATAAAACTACATCTCAAAACGAACAAAATGAAAAAAAAAGTTTATGATATCTTTAGTTTCTGCCAATTTAGTGAAATTTGAAAATTTTGTACCTAAAATATTTAAATGTTCATAACTTCTTGATGGGTTGAAAAAAATTCATGAAAGCTATTGTAAATGGATACTAAATAAAACCAAAAAATAAAAAATAAAGAAAATTAAAAATTTATTCGAAATGAAAAAAGATCCCGCTCTAGAACCCGTCTCATTTTGCATATTGATAGGCTATAAGTAATTTTTTTGTTTAAAAATTAATAAAAACTAAAACCTAAAAATGTATTACATATTTTTATATTTTTTTTGAATAAAACTACATCTCAAAACGAACAAAATGAAAAAAAATGTTTGATATCTTTGATTTTTTCCCAATTTACTGAAATTTGAAATTTTTCTACCCAAAATATTCAAACTTCTTGATATGGGTTGAAATAAAAATTTGAAAAAAAATCGTGACAGCTACTCTAAATGGGTATTAAATAATACCAAAAAAAAAAGAAAATTAAAAATTGATTCGAAATAAAAAAGATCCTACTCTAGAACCCGTCTAATAAATTAACATATCGATAGGCTATTTTTTTGAGAATTTTTCGAAGAAAAAAAAACACGACTTTTTCAAAAAGCACTTTTTTGGTTTAAAAATTAACAAAAATTTAAAAACCTAAAAATGTATTACATATTTTTATATTTTTTAAATAAAACTATCTTAAATCGAACAAAATGAAAAAAAAGTTTGATATCTTTACTTTGTGCCAAGATACTGAAATTTGAAATTTTTTTACTCAAAATATTCAAATGTTCATAACTTCTTGATGGGTTGAAATAAAAATTTGAAAAAAATTCATGAAAGCTACTCTAAATGTAGGTATTAAATAAAATCAAAAAAAAAAAAAATAGAAAATTAAAAATTGATTCAAAATAAGAAAAGATCCCACTCTAGAACACGTCTCATAAATTTGCACATGGAAAGGCTATTTTTTGATAATTTTTCAAAGTAAAAAGCGCCATTCTCTCATAAAGGACATTTTTTGGTTTAAAAATTAAAACAAAAACTCAAAAACTTAGAAATATATTACATATTTTTATATTTTTTTAATAAAACTACATCTTAAAACGAACAAAATGAAAAAAAANAAAAAAATTCAAAAACCTAAAAATGTATTACATATTTTTATATTTTTTAAATAAAACTACATCTCAAAACGAACAAATTGAAAAAAAAAAGTTTGATATCTTTAGTTTTTGCAAAGTTACTGAAATTTGAATTTTTTTTCCTCAAAATATTCAAATGTTCATAACTTTTTGATGGGTTGAAATAAAAATTTGAAAAAAATCATGAAAGCTACTTTAAATGGGTAGGTACTAAATAAAACCAAAAAATAAAAAATAGGAAATTAAAAATTGATTCGAAATAAAAAAAGATCCCACACTAGAACCCGTCTCATAAATTTGCATATTGAAACGCAATTTTTTTTTTGAGAATTTTTCGAAGGAAAAAAAACGCCATTCTCTCAAAAAGAACTTTTTTGGTTTAAAAATTAAAACAAAACTCAAAAACCTAAAAATGTATTACATATTTTTATATATTTTTAATAAAACTACATCTTAAATCGAACAAAATGAAAAAAAAGTTTGATTACTTTATGCCAAGTTACTGAAATTTGACATTTCTTATATTCTTTCAAAAAGCACTTTTTTTGTTTAAAAATTAACAAAAATTGGTCGAACTGTTAGTTTTCTTAAATCACTCGGTAAAATATTGGGGAAAAAATGACAAAAACATTAAAAAAATAGGTGTTTTCTCAAAGGAAGAAACCTTGTTTGAAACAAATGTAGCACTTGCAAAGATCTACACTTTTTTTAGAGCCAGTTGTTACTTAAACACATGGTTCATTATTATCGCAAATAATACATATATTTAATATAATCACTTTATAAAAATTGTGATAAGTTTATCAACAAAAGCAAACAGAACTTCACATCTTTGTCGCCGGCTTGATTTCGGCCACTGACGCGAACCCTGTCTCGTCTCTTATCACTGGGGGCACAATTTTGTTATTCGAATTTCAAAAAGCGGCTGCACTTACCGGCGTGGTCGGTGTGTTGTGGGCATTGCCCAACTCGCTCCACTTTATTTTATTTTGTAATCACCCGCACATAAAGCATTTCATCGGGGCGTATGATCGAAACAAATACGGTTCGATTCGATATAGCGTCGAAAATCGTAAACATGTACTCCGTATCGGCGCGACAGCCACTCGAGATAGGGATATGTGTGCTAGATGTGTGTACGAATCCGAATAGCTCTCCGCTATCGGAAAGTCGTGAACTTCGCGTAGAGGAGGGTATTTTATCATAACAATCGTTGAATCTATAGAAAATTCGATGAAGGAAGCTGCAGAGTAAAAAATCTCGCTCAAATCTAAGTTTCACTTATTATTCGATAACGTTTTCGGAATCTCCAGACCCGAATTGGTCTTGCGGAATTTTTTCATAATTTTCAACCGCCAAAAAATATTACTATTTCAGTTTTTACCACCGCTACTGCGTTTACCTAATACAGTGTGTCCCCCGAGGGGCGATCCGCTAAGGAAAAATCGTAGATTACAAAATTTCTGAAATCTCTTGTAATGTATTTGCAGATTTCAATATCAATTAAAAAAAGATTACAAATTTCATATAAAAAATCAAGATTACAATATCTTTCAACAGATTACAAAACATTTCAGGAGATTTCAGAGTTATTTTAGTAGATTTTAATGATTATTTAAGATTTCAATAGGATTATTAGAAATTAAAAGAAGATTTCAAAATTTCTTAATAAGGTTTCAAGGATTACGGGAAGATTACAATAAGTTTTGAATATCCATTTCAATAAAAATAATTGAATTAACTTCAACTGTCATTCATTTCATTCATTAACAGTAGTACTTTGATAAGAATTTCCAATATGATTTTTACGCAAAAATTGTAACATTCTGATTAAGTTTTTGTTCGAATGAACGTTAAAAACTTTTTGTCATGTCAAAAATGATAACGTCATTTTGAAAGTAGGTAAGTATATATTTTTATTGAAAGATAAAAATATAATAATCCAATAAACTAATAAACTAATAAAAATAAAAAATAGAATTATCATAAAATAAACATTTTCCTAAAAAATAAATAATAAGAAATATAATTAAGCTTTTATTAACACTTGTATTTAATACTTTACTTGTATACAGCGTATTTAAAAAAGACGCGGCAATATTTAAGGGGGTGATTGCCCAGGTCATTTTATAAAAGAAAGTTCCTATAAACATACGTCCGCAAACGCTTCGTTACCGATCTACAGTGTTGAAATTTCATTAAAAAAACAGTAAAAATTATATTTCTCCAAAACCGCTTGAGATATTAAAATGAAATTTTAGGCCTGTCAATAGCTATGGCAGACCCGTACTTTGCAATACAAAACGATTTTTTAGTCTTACCAGTGACGCGTGTATTGGCACGTCACTAGCTATTTTTAAAGAAAAAAATAGGACGCCGCTGGTTTTTCTGAAAATAAAATTTTTTAATTCTTTGTTCAATTATGAAGAAGAAAGCTTTCCTCAGATTATACGCACTGTACGACGTACCGTTATTGAGTAAAAAATAAAACACGTTTTATTGCGCACCTAAAACCAATGTTTTAATTTAGAAATTCATATTCAATAATTTGAATTGTTCAATAACAAAGAAATTCAAATTATCAAATTTGATTGATTTTTGAAATGTGGTACTGTTGTTTATTGTAGATTAAAGGGGCTGCGTTTTGGAGAAATTTAATTTTTACTGTTTTTTTTTTAATGAAATTTCACATTCAGTAGATCGGTAACGAAGCGTTTGCGGACCTAGGTTTATAGGACCTTTTTTTTATAAAATTACCTGGGCAATCACTCCCTTAAATATTGCCGCGTCTTTTTTAAACACGCTGTATACAAGTAAACTATTAAACGCAAGTATTAATAAAAGCTTAATATATTTTTTATTATTTAGTTTTTGGGAAAATATTTACCTACTTTCAAAATCATCATTTTTGTCATGACAAAAAGTTTTTAATGTTCATTCAAACAAAAGCTTAATCAGAATGTTACAATTTTTGCCCAAAAAATGCGTGATACTGGAAATTCTTAATCAAAGTACTATTGTTAATGAATTAAATGAATGACAATGGAAGTTAATTTAATTATTTTTTTTCAAATGGACATTCAAAACTTATTGTAATCTTCCCGTATTCCTTGAAACCTTATTAAGAAATTTTGAAATCTTCTTTTAATTTCTAATAATCCTATTGAAATCTTAAATAATCATTGAAATCTACTAAAATAACTCAAATCTCCTGAAATGTTTTGTAATCTGTTGAAAGATATTGTAATATTGTTTATTTATATGAAATTTGTAATCTTTTTTGAATTGATATTGAAATCTTAGATACATTACAAGATATTTCAGAAATTTTGTAATCTTCGTATGTTTTTTCCTTAGCGGATTGCCCTTCGGAACACACCAATCACACTATATAGGTTTCTGTCTAGGTTTCTGTGGCATCCTTTGGAAATTGAGGTAGGGGGGGCGTTGTATAACGACTACATCGACGAAATTGGTTAGCTGATTACACAGATTACAGCTAGGATTACAGATAAGATTACATAGATTACAGATAGATTACATAGATTACAGATAAAATTACGTAGATTACAGATAAAATTTCATAGATTTCAATTTTAAAGAGATTCTTAGATGATTACAAAGTGTCAAAAGGATAAATATTAAAACGTCTTAATTACACGGAGATTGCAAAGATTTCAGAAACGATTACATAAGATTCCAGCGCAAACGTACGAAGATTACATCAGCGGATCGCCCCTCGGTGTCCCCGCAGATTTACGTATTTTAAAGATTCAATTCATATTCAAATATGTTGGATAAAGTTCCTTTCATGTTTTTTAATATAATATATGAAATTTAATTACTTTTCAACCCTTAAAAATCCTTAAAAACTACCCTTCCATGGCCAAAAAAATAGAAAACATTTTTTTAAACAGTTTAAAATATTCTTTTGGTGCATTCATAATGTATTAAAAGCGTATTTACTTGATAAGTGTTATTATTCTGTATCAGAATTTTTAACAAGTGTATCTTAGTGTGTAAGTGTTTATGACAATTCCTATAGGTACATGTAATATGTCGAACGGAAATAAATAATAATTTAGTTTTGAGCTTCTAACGGTCATAACTCAGTCAAATTTTGTCCTACAAAAATTTAAAAAAAACAAATTGTTCACTAAGAAAAAACTTATAATTTCTTATTTTTCATTTTTTTATAACTTTGTTAGTTTTTGAAATATTTAGAAAAAAGGCGATTTTTTTAAAAATTGAAAAATTTTATTCAAAACTAAATGAAATATTTCTTAAATTTAAGCTTCTAAAATCGTTCAAATTCCCAGAATATACTGTTAATACATAAATAAAGTAAATTGTAGAAGGAATAAGTTTAATTTTTTTTTCTCAAAAATCAAGACAATCATTTTATTTTGATTGTAACTTCATTAGTTTTCATGCTAACGACTTTTACCACCACTCAATTTAAAGGTCTTTTCAAGAAAAAAAATCAATCACTTTGCTATACCTTCATTTTTGCTTATGATCATTTTTTTGATAAATCTTGTAGTTTTTGAGATATTCGCGAAAAATGGCTCAAAAACATCAATTTTTTGGGCTAAAAATGAATATATTTAGGCGCAAATAACTCAAAAAGTATTGACATTTTGTAGATCCTTATAAGAAATAATTTAATCCCCGACAATCCCTCTTTGTCTATGCCGCTTGAATTTCTCGGTCCATTTCTCTTATAAGTAAAAAATATAAAAACAGCATTTCAAAACATGAGGCTACTTTAAGCATCATAACCGGGTTAAGAGGGTTTTTAGTAATTCAAATAAAATTATTCAATATTATTATCAAAATATTTATTTAAATTTAATGAATAGACTTTTATTCCACACAAAAATATATGTATTTTGAAAATTCAAATTATGGTGAGTAAATGTAGTGTTGTATAAATGTACAATAAAGAAAATAAAAAAGTAGGTATATTAAAATTCATCCTCTGAATATTCTGATGAATTATCTTCGTCTCCTAGATTGATAACGATAGGTTCCACAGTAACGTCAATTAAATTATCGAGTTCCCACATTTTCTCCTCTTCTTTTTGTACATGATGTATACATCTTTGCCAGTTATCTGCAGTTACTCGTTCCAAGGAATTTTTTAACAAAATTTTCACGTCACTTAATTTAAACGTCGTATTATTTCGCGCTACATCTCCTTTTACCTGCGCCCAGACTAATTCGATTGGGTTAAGTTCACAGTGATAAGGTGGTAACCGTAGTACCGTTATTTGGCGATTTGTTGCCATTTCATCGATAACATATTTTTTCTGATCTTTATTAAGATTGACAAGTGTCAAAAGTTCCTTTTTCACCATATTTGTTTCAAAAGAAATGTTTTTTCCGGATAACCATTGAATTATATCGGCTTTCCTCCAAGCAGTCGTAGGCGTCCGCTCGGTCTGCCGTGAATGGTAACTGGCATTATCCATGACAATTACAGACCCCGGAGGAATAAGATCCAACATCTGTGTAAAATACTCTTCGAAAACATCTGCGTTCATGTCTTCGTGATAGTCACCTGTATTTTTAGATTCAAATAAAAGTAAACCGCCATCTACAAAACCACTGGCACTACCTATATGTGTCACTATTAATCTTCGCCCTTTACCTGAAGGTGCCTTGAACCCTGTTGAAAGTCCATCCAAAAATGCTTGTCGAAAACTTTTTACATTTTTATCTTGCCATACTTTTGTTACAGTATATCCCTCGTTGACCCAAGTTTCGTCTAGATAATAAATATTCCTCCCTTCGTCACGGAATTTTCTAATTGATCTTAAGTAGGATCTTCGCCAACAAATAATTTCATCTTTATCGATAAGAACTGACTTCCTGTTCTGCTTTTCCCAGCAAAAATTCAACTCTCGTAAGACGGCCCATAATTTGCTTCTACTGATTTTTGGCAAATCGTTGTCCTCTGAAAGTTCACTTAAAATTTTGTTTAGCGTTGGTATTTCTTTTTTAAAATAAAATGAGTGTACTTTTCTGCGAATGACATTTTTGAAGAAATCATCTATAACGACTTTTGACCTCCCTGTAGATGATTTTGGGGGATTTACAGTATCTTGTTCATTTTTTGTTTCCTTTAAAAGTCTGTAGATAGTCGATTTTCCAATCCCTGTCATTTTTGTTGGCATTAGTGTTACCCGATAATTACCTGAAACGAAATATTACCACGCCCATGGCCGGTTCTTTTCTCGGGGTTTTATTACTCTCTTTCATTTCCAAACAGACTATAGAAGTGTGGAATGTGCAGGGCATCCGTCTTGTTGAAATATTAGTTTTCTTCTAAAATCTATTTTCGCTATCTAGTTCTGCCGAAACAAAGTTATTGAGAATTTCCAAATACGAATTTTGATTAAGATTTTCTTCCAATTATTTTATGATACATTATGTCACACCAGACATTTACATTTATAATTTTTTTACTATTATCAATCGAAAATTTGTATTATCTTTAGGCCAGTATCTATAATTTTGAGAGGCAACTACGCCATTAGTTGTGAATGTCGATTCGTCAGTAAATAAAATATTGTGATGAAAGAATCTGTTTTCAACCAGATTCTCGCCCTTTGTTAAATAAAAGTCCAAACGACGACCATCATCTCCATCAAGCCATTTATGATTAAACACTGGTTTGAATAGATATATCTTGTTGTATAATAAATTTTTTGAATATGAGATCAGCTAATATCTGTTTCTGACCTTTCCTGAGTGACATCTTTGGATTGTCTTGTACAGAGTCCATAACTACAACAGTAGCAGCATCGTTACCATTGTATTGTTTTTTTCACCTTTTTAATATTCTTTACATTTGGATACTTTTCATTAAAAATTTGTATTGCATGTCGATATGAAACATTACCGATTCCATAACATTTCACAAGATAAATTCGTTGCTCCTGGGTTAGCATTATTAATAAAAATTATTCGGCGGGCAACAAAAATAAATATGTCGACTTTGACATTGATAAGGTAATTATTTGGTATGATAGTTAAAAATTGCGGCGTCTTTTTATTTGCAAAATGTGATTATGGTTTCTTTCTGACTAAACCTCGTTTTTGCTCGAGTTCTCGAACAACTTTGTTAAATACAGTTTTTAAAGAAAATAAAAATTAAAAGCACTTTGCTTAGGGAAAATTTCACATTTTCAATTTTTTTGGACGCCCTGTATGTTTTATTACACGTTTAATTATGTACTGCCCATGGTTTCCCAGGATAAGCCAAACTTTTTATCAAGAATAACTTTTTCTGGAAAAGTCGACAATAAAAAAGTTTACAAATGCGGTATCCCATTCGGGGACACACTGTATGTTATTACTAAAAATTATATAAATTTTTCCGCATTTCGTTTATTCTCCTGAATATGGATAAAAAAAATTCGGTGGAAACATAAGTCCCACGAAAAAAATTCTATAACTGTTTCTGTTTCTGAATCTACTGCCTCGAACTTGTCTAGTTTTTTTTTATAGTAATATTATCCAGTGACCGGTCCAGACCACAGCAGAACGGAGTTGTGACACATATGTATCAAGGCTATAAGAAAAACGCTAAACGCCGATATAAGTATATTAAAACGTCCAAGGTCCGTAAAATAATATATTCCCATATTAATGCGTTGACACACGCAACTAGTTCTGTTGCTAAAGTCCGATTTTATAATGTACTCCTTCGAGCAAAGCGTAAAACATAAAAACTAAACTAGACTATTGAAAATTGAGACACGAAGCGGCCCAAAAATGTAGAGAAAAAAAGGTTTTTCAACTGTACAAAAATGTATGCTAAATTAATATTTAATACTCAGTACATTGTGATGATATCAGTGTTAAAAAAGTGTAAGAAAATGTTTACAAGCAAAATAAATAAGAAGAAAGCCTCCAAAAGCCTCCTAGTTAGACATCGGAAGCATTGTGGCAACTGCAAATAAATAAACAATAGTAATCTATATTATGCTAGTAAGCGGCAATAATACACGTTGTCCGCTCTATGCTCACTATACACAATGCTACTAACTGCCATAAAAACACGTGCCATACACTCGACCAAGCAACGCGTCAAACTCACTCACACACGTACGAACGACATTATTTTCTTCCAAAATTCTGTTTAGAACAAAATTCAACGTATAAATATAAATAATATATTTAGCGTTTCCTTATTTTTGGGTGTACTCTTTGCTTTCAAAATTTTGTACACTTTACAAAAAAGGAAGTGAATAATTGTAATACACTTGTTTTATTGTAACTGTCAAAAGATCCAAGTCATAGTTGGCATCCTTATTTTCGTTTTATTGGGACAGACCGCGTTTATTTTAGATTTTTCTTGTACCAGTTTTTCTGCCGGCTTCAACTTCCTCGCCATTTTTTAAATATGCATAAAAAGAGCGAGTGTTTCATAAAACTTGCTGCACATCAGCACATCGAAAATTCGTGATACAATTCGCTGATTGAATCAGTCCGTCTAGAATAATAAAATTAGAGTTGTATAAATGTGTTATAAAATGTTATGGTTATTGCGATGATCTTTTGACCACAATGCTCGATATCGTCTGCTGCCGGTAACCTCTGATTTAGTTGTAAAATATGCGCGGACACTAATATATGCGTATACAAGGAAGCTGCATCAGTAATCTTTAATGTTCGAGATTGTACTATAGATATAGCTAGCGTTAGTAATGATAAAGTCGCACCTTAAACCAATTTATACGGAGCTTTCATAAATGTTTACAAGTTACGTGACCGCCGTACTTAGGCAACCAACATTGCAGGGCTGGTACTGGTAACGAAAATTCCCTAGATATTGGAATTACCAATATTAATGATTTGTTTACAATGAGCAATGACAAACCGTGACGTCTACGCTCGAGATAATGCGATCGCTGATTGGTTGGATAGAATCTTGTGAAAAATTGTACCAATCACAGCTACGAAAAGATGCAGTCAATTTCGTCTTATTGATATATATATATATATTATTTTTGCAATGGGAAATCAAATTCTGTGAATTATTATCGAATTATTTATCGATTTGTTTTTGTTTTTAATTAATGCCAAAAATTTGAATATTTAACATAGGTTCTTATGAGAAATGCAATGATGCATACCCTTACTACCAAATTTAAATAAACGTTTCGGTATACAACTTAGTCATTAGAAATGGATTATATTCAGCTTGCGTTTGTTTGTGTAATTCAATTTGGAATAATAAAATAAAATGGGAAGTTTTCAAACGAAGTATGTTTTTTTGAAATATTTTAATAAGTACGATAAACTTTCACTATAAGAAGTAAAAAATTCAGCTGCATATAAATAATTAAATGTTTATACCTTGCATTACAACGCATATAACAATCTTATACCTTTTATACATGACAAGGACTGACAACTTACAAATAACCAAAAAAAGCATTCTCGTGCGCTGTTGCCAAGTTTCTACTTCAACTCGTGACATTTGTTTATGCATATCGGGTAAAAAATTATAATTGAATGATGGAAATACATAATTACAAGTATTGATGAAGCACGCGATTCTTCTTATTGCAACCTTGATCTTACTATTTTAATAATTTTTTTACTTTACCAAAATTTAATCGTGAATATATAGGAAATAAAATGTACAACTATTGTTTCAGGTCAATTTAGTTCATGTGTTGTATTTCACTCTAATACGTTGTATATTTATTGTGATATTCGATTACATGTTATGTAACGTTCAGATTGGTATCGGAAGTGTTTACATAAGAAATATGAATATTACCTTACTCTACCGTTTACTTTGGATTGCTTTACTATTGGGTGTACAAATGCTTTAAGATATTATTAAAAATTGGGCAAGATACCCGATAAACCGTGGTAATTTGTAATTTTTTTAACACGTAATCACACCCACGGACAGTTTGAGGTAGAAAAAAAAGTAATAAACGTTTGGAAATACGAGTAGGTCCACTTTTTAGACAAATCTTTGTAGTTGATATAGCGTCAGTTCTGATGCAATTGTTATTAGTTTTTTTAAGTACGGTTGAATACAATAATCTTTCTAATTTACCTAGATGATTAGCCAATGTTTTTTATTTTCTTTTGTTATCCTGATAGGTTTCCTTTGTTTCTGTAAACAATCGCATGATAATTAAAACAATTTTGAAATAGATCCTACTTCGGCAATTATGTATTTATATTTTATATTATTTTTAGTATTGAAGTGACATTTCCAAATAAAAAAATGTTAAGAAACCTAGGTGTTATTTTAGGTGTATCTGCCATAAAATGTACTTTCTTCATATACACTCGGCAAAAAAATTAAAGAAGCAGGTTTATTGCTCCTTAAACATCAATTAAGGAGGTATATCGGGGTCCGAGGGAAGTGAGGAGCGCAGGGTGGTCCTATGCTTTTCTTATGGGACTAAAACCCGCTGCCAGTTTGAAAAAAATAAATTCTATTGAAATTATTTGCGATAAACATTATCTATATAGCAAAGAAATCTACTCATATGCACATAGCATACATATTGACTAATTAACAACATAAAAATTTCATATTTAAGTAGTTTTAAATTATATTTAATGAACGCATAACGACTATGTAGATGTGGCAACAGCGCTAATAATTGACTAGCAGTTGTACACACTGCAAACCTACAGACCTCGGACATCCGAGATATTGCGCGTCAAATTCGGGTAAAGATGCGTACGCGTTCAAAAATGTATTGTGTGTAAACTATGTACAATATAATTATTATATATAGCAAATATATCGTATTATCCTCGCGAAGATTTGTATCCTTTATTTAAAATCCGTAAATCATGTGAACTGGTAAAACAACGAGAATTATGTTAATTTAGTTCTAAAGAAATGAAATGACACTCGTGCCCATCTCTCGTCTAAGTCAAAGAAAATGTTGGATGCAATTTTGAAGGTTCTGTGATAGAAATTACATTATTATTCACTGTTCGTGTTTTTAATCTGTATTTGAGTAATGTTACAAAAGTTTTGCAACTATAACTAATTTTTTAGATATAAATTTTGCTGAGAAATATTTATCTTCATATGTTATTCCGTACAAATGCTTTTATCTCAAGTATTATTAATTATATTAATCATGTAATGAAAACTTTATGTAACCCTAAATATTTCTGGGTAATGATTACGATGTTTTTATAAACCATTAAATATATTAAAAGGATTTATCAACTGTAATTTTTATTCCAATAAATATATCACAGCTTCTTAGTCTTCTGTAATGTCTGGATAATTTATTGTTGATGACAATGTACATGAGATTTAGGAAAAATGTATATGTTTGAAATCAATTTCGTTTTTATCAAGTCTTCGATCAAATGTATTCCCTCCTTGTTGTCAGCTGATTGCGATGTTGCCACATTAATCCTCAAGTCAGACAGAAATGCAATTATTGGTTTCTGTTTCTGATTAATACAGCTGTACTATGTTCAAAACTTACGTTAGTTTTACATCAAAAATAAGAATACTGTGTACTATCTATGGAAAAGTTTTATTTCACAATTTCTACATTTTTTTCTCAGTTATGGGCAAGAAAGAGCCGCACCGTCCATATTCGCCATATAAANTAATTAATACAGCTGTACTATGTTCAAAACTTACGTTAGTTTTACATCAAAAATAAGAATACTGTGTACTATCTATGGAAAAGTTTTATTTCACAATTTCTACATTTTTTTCTCAGTTATGGGCAAGAAAGAGCCGCACCGTCCATATTCGCCATATAAACCTATGTTAAAATGAACAACTTTCAACAACAATATCTCAAAATCTAGATTCAAAAAAAAAAATAAAAAAAAAAATTGACGCACAAAGGGAGCACTGGGTAATACGCTATATAAATTTCAAGTACATCTGTGCATTTGAGTAAACCCGATACACCTCCTTAATGATGATTAAGGTGAAAAAATTCAAAATTTTGAAAAATAAAAAATTTTATTTTTTCAAAATTTAAAAAAACTGCATTATTTCTTTTGATTGCAATAGTGATGCTCAAAAAAAATTTTTCATCAAGATTTCAAAACCAGAATCTTCCAGCTTCAAGGTGCTTCTTTTTTGTCTCGATACGACCATTATTCACGAAGCTGCAGCCTTTCAAAGTTCACTAAAAGAAATTGTAAATATTTCTGCTTCTTTAATTTTTTTGCAGAGTTTATATAGTGGAATATATATACTACCTGTGAAAGGGAACAACCATTATTATTAATTATTCTTGGGAAATATGGTTTAAATTTCTTCCTAAACCGAACTAAGTGGCTCTCGATTATTATTGCCTATTGGGATTAGAAAGCGATGCATCTATACTATAATTCACAAATATATTTCTAATAATAAATAATATTAAGTCCCATCCAAAATTACAGCAGGTGAAAGAGATACTCTGAATTATGCATTAGTTTTTATTTTTTCTTTTATTGGTCATTCCGTCTACTTTCTCTCACGCTCATTTTCAGAAGTTAAAAAACACGTAACTGAATATTCTTCTGCTTGAAAATTTTATAAACATCGTGGTTATCTTATGTAGATATCTGCTATTTTCTCCTTGAAAGATGTACGCTATCTAGTGTGCGACATTTCGGGCAACTTTCAAAAACAAACGAATGAGAAATTTTTCTATGTTGCAAGTAATATATTAAGTGGGATTCAGTAGATAAATTGAAAGGTTCCGGTCGTACTTGTTAATTTCTTTTACTTCCTGTTTGATTTGAAATTCGAAAAGCGTACCCTGAAAGATGATAATTATCCATGAGTTGCGTATTGCTAATACCGTAACAGGCCAATTACCAAGTTGCAGTAAACAATAATAATAATCTTCAAGGTATTTAAGTCATAATTTTACTTTACAATTAGGTGAAGATAAGAAAACGACGTAAATATGTATCACTGTGAGCTACAACAATTAATTATGTCTTTAGATAACAATACAGCAATTGTTTTAATTTTTCCAAGGCATACTATTTGAGATACATTGGTTGATTTGTGCCCTCTGTTACATATTTTTATTCCAGGAGACATATTGGCATGGCTGTCGCTTGACGTAGTTTAGGTATTAGTAAAAATCGGTCGAAAATAATGCATACAATGAAAATATAAGGATGCGCCAGGAAACAAAGTTGTGCTATTTGCAGGAAAAATTAAAAATGTAAAAATACTCAAAAATTATGTGTTTTTTCTCACATTTTCCAATATAACTTTTTAAATATGCAGTTTACAGAAAAAACTACATATTACTAATGAAATTGTTTATTATGAAATTTGCTGTAAGATAGAATTATTTTCTTCCATATTATAGGTATATGCATACAAATTTATTGCAACATTTTAATAATGTCGGATTGACAATGAAATGATTTTTCAGAATCAAGAAAAAAATAGGGGGTTGCTATTTAGAAAAAATGTCGATGACGTCATTACTGGAAAACAAATGACGGTTGAAAATCGCCTTTTATGCTAAAATATGTATTTTTTAAATTAAAAATCGACCTTTTCGAGGATTTTTCCAAAAAAAAATTTGTTTCGGTTTTTCTCAATTTATTCCATACTTTAGGCGCGTACGGTATATTATTTTCGACCGGTATAATATCTAATCTACGTCAGGCAGCAGCCATATCTCGAGGGTTTTGAGCTTCATTCTCTTGGACTATTTGGTGTTTGTTAAAATCCCAATGTAGTCCAAGCATTATAGAGAAATGCTTACAGAAATTATTACCTGGACAAAAAAAATATGACCGTATAGAAAATTAAATTTTAAATTGAGTTTCTTGTTCTTTAAACTCGATCCAATATGGCGAACATGGTTAAAAAAAATCGCAAAGTTGAAAAAAACGGTTTTTCTAAAATAACTAAAAAAATATAGCACGGATTGAAAAATTTTAAATGAGAAAGTTGTAGGTTTTAAAAAGATCTATCGACAGATTTTTTGAAAGTATCGATTGCTTTGTTACTTTTCGAGATATATCGAAAAAACCGTTAAAAATCTTCTCTTTTCTCTTCTTCTATAACTCGTTTACATTTACGTGCCCATATTTGCTATTTACTGCAAGCATAGCCCGCGGCAAGCCAAAAAAGTACATTTTTGAAAAATTTAAAAATATTAATTATTTTTCGAGATATATCGATTTTTTGAAAAAAAGGCGCTCTCGAAAATTGGCTAGATCTTCTCAGCGGATAGCCCTACAGTAACGATTTTCGGTTTATTTTCTTCGTAAAGAGTTATATTATCATGCTGTTAAAAAATGTTGACGATTTTATTAATTTTAAGGATCAAAAAATGACTGAAAAAGTTGCACTTTTTTTGGGTATGTTTTTTTCAAATAACTATTTCAATTTTTATTATTTTTTTGTACTTAATCTGGGGTAGCTAAACACGAATATTATAGCATTTTCGCCTTAGAAGCAAAATAGACCCGTAAATGTTTAGTTTTCTTTCTTTAAAAGTCATTTTCATAAAATAAAAATTGAAATAGTAATTTGAAAAAAACATACCCAAAAAAGTGCAACTTATTCAAAGTCATTTTTTGATCCTTAAAATTAATAAAATCGTCAACATTTTTTAACAGCATGATAATATAACTCTTTACGAAGAAAATAAACCGAAAATCGTTACTGTAGGGCTATCCGCTGAGAAGATCTAGCCAATTTTCGAGAGCGCCTTTTTTTCAAAAAATCGATATATCTCGAAAAATAATTAATATTTTTAAATTTTTCAAAAATGTACTTTTTTGGCTTGCCGCGGGCTATGCTTGCAGTAAATAGCAAATATGGGCACGTAAATGTAAACGAGTTATAGAAGAAGAGAAAAGAGAAGATTTTTAACGGTTTTTTCGATATATCTCGAAAAGTAACAAAGCAATCGATACTTTCAAAAAATCAGTCGATAGATCTTTTTAAAACCTACAACTTTCTCATTTAAAATTTTTCAATCCGTGCTATATTTTTTTAGTTATTTTAGAAAAACCGTTTTTTTCAACTTTGCGATTTTTTTTAACCATGTTCGCCATATTGGATCGAGTTTAAAGAACAAGAAACTCAATTTAAAATTTAATTTTCTATACGGTCATATTTTTTTTGTCCAGGTAATAATTTCTGCAAATTTAACATTAATCCGTGACAGAATGCTTGGACTAAGTGGTTTAGTTAAACTTTTTTTCAGTCGAATTGTTTTCAGTCCAAGCAAAGCGTAGCTGTTCCCAACAGTATTGCAAATTTTCAAAAACCCGTTAAAATACCAGTTCACGGTGTGGCAATAAAGGAAAGTTGTGTTTACGGCTTCAATTTGATGTATCGACCTTGCCATCGCTTAACATCCACGTGGTACTTGGTACATCATGAATTTTGAGGTAATAATTTATTTCAAGTGTTAAGTAACCGCGTCTATATGGCCCAGATATTTGCCATATTTAGTGCGGTTCTCAGACTTCACGCGTCGAAGAGCCTTTCACGGTCGATTGGTTAAAAAAATTTTGAAAACTTCTTCAGAGAAAGGTACTTGCGTCAATCTGCGAAGGCGAAGTCTTGAGAAATAGCTAGATGTCTTGGTTTTTACTTTTAGTCGTGTTCTTAGGGAAACGAAGCAGCTTTTCGGGTGTAGTTAAATATTTTTTACTGTTTGGACCATTCAAAAGTCGACGCCTGATAGTAAAAACAGTTCTGTGAATTTAGTTTTGCGGTACTACATTTAGAAGACTGTACTGTACAGGCTGGTCCATTTTCGGTGAGAATTCAGGGTATTTCAGAAACTACTAAAGATATGATAAATCTGACAACACGTTCTCGAGCTCGATTTTCATGGCAAACTCAATTGTCAAATCAGAAATTTGCGATCTTCATTTGTTTCTGAGTTACAGGGCGTTTCTAGTTATTGTGACACTTTTGAATATGTCTGTATCTCAGCTGTTAAATAAGGTAGAGTTAAATAGAAAACTGCTTAAGACTAATTCTTTGGCGTAGAATTGAATGCCGGTATTAGATTTTTAGTAGGTCTTAAGATTCCAATCCAATGGACTCAAATCACGTAACCTAGATGGTCTTCTGATCGGTCCGTTTGTTCCTATCCACCTATCTCCTAAAACTTCGTTAGTATTATATTATCATACGAATATATGTTGTGCATTTAAAATAAACGTCATATTTTTACAACAGATATGAGTTTTGTAATAGTAGGAATTATAGTTAAAACATATATAATTTATATATAAAACACCCCGTATCTCCTGTGTTTGTTAAAATAACTATAGTATGTGATATATTCCTAAAAAGCAAAAAAAAATCTCTATACTTTTAGGCCATGGTCAGCTACGATTTCCATTTAAAAAAATATAACTTTGGGTCATAACTTCGAAATCTTAAGATCCACTAAAAATCTAATATCGGCATTCAATTCTACGCCAAAGAATTAGTCTTGAGCAGTTTTTACTTTAACTCTAATTTATTTAACAGCTGAGATACAGACATATTCAAAAGTGTCACAATAACAAGAAACGTCCTGTAACTCAGAAACAAATGAAGATAGCAAATTTCTGATTTGACAATCGAGTTTGCCATGAAAATCGAGCTCGAGAACGTCGTGTCAGATTGATCATATCTTTAGCAGTTTCTGAAATACCCTGAATTCCTATCGAAAATGGACCAGCCTGTACACTGAGTGTAGATTGACGTTTTCAGATAATAATAAATAAATCGTAATTTATCTACTTTGGTAACTGACAACTGCAGTAGAACATTATAATATTCCATTTTTCGAAGGATTTTTTTAATATAACGTTCGCACTCTGCCTTAGCTTTGTTGCTTTCATATTTAGATGAACTAATGTTGTAGGAAATTTTCTTGTGATTTGAAAAACAAATAATGTTGCATATCCGACATATAAACCAAACTTATGTATTCTTTTTTGTAAAACACCCTGTATGTACATATTTATATAGAGTGCTTGCTGAGGATTTCAATGATGTAAGGCTTGATAGGTCTATCTCTAATAAGGTACGACCAAAAGACTGTGGTATCAATAAATGTTTTTTGACCTTATCCCTCTTATTATTAGAGGTAGACCTATCAAATCTTATGCCAGGGTATTGTTAAGGAAGAGCCCTTTCTAGATAATTAAATATTTTAAGCAATTAAAACAATTTAGTAATAAAATTAAAAACAAATCTTTAATAACCTTTTTTTTTGGGAAGCATTTTGGTATTAAGATATAAACCTAAGTTTACATGCTTTATTTTCGTTAGGAGATGCTTTAGTCAGATTTTTTGTTATATAGGGTCTTATAAGCCACACGTAAAAATATTTCAGGGGTGTTTCCCTGGACCAATTCAAGAAGAAAAGTTCGATAAACTTGGTTTCTAAACGCCTTATATGAGAGATACAAACTTTTTTTCTTTTTTCAATAGTCAACATTTTTTTATGAAAAAATATGGGTTTTTGCAAAAAAAAACATTTTCGGTTAATAAAAAGGAATAAAAGAAGCAAAATCTTTCAGTTTTTTAATTGTAGCTCGAAAACGAAGCAAAATTTCGCTATAGTTCATGGGAAAAATTATTTAGAAAATTGAATTTCCCATCGAAATGGCTTATTTAAAAAATTTAAAAGGAAAATTTTATGCAAAAAAATCGTTAGGTAATAAACAATTTTAAAGAATGCAAAAAATATTTTTTTTTGATTTTTTTTTACTTTTTTTAATAAAATAATTTAGTAAAACCTTGAGAATTTAAGAACAATGAAGTTTATTAATAATGTAGGTATATACAGTGTGTCCACGGATGGAGTTGACAATAGGAGAAACTCTTGTTTTTGACATTATCGAAAAATTTCACTCTTTATAAAAAGTTGTGCCCCTCGAAAAAATGAGACTGTCATACAAACATCTTAGATTAGATATACAAGGTGCTCATAAAAAAACAAGAAAATACTCAAGAGAGAAGTACCATTATTTATTATTTTACACATTTTTATATAACAAATCTGTTTATAACCTCAAATAATGTCCTAATACAAATTTTAAAATCAAAATTTCAATTCTGACTTTTACTCTATATGTATAGCTACTTCCCACCTCAAATATGGACATTTTTCGATAAAGTCAAAAACAAAAGAGTTTCTAATTAATAAACTTTATTGTACTTAAATTCTCAGGTTTTTACTAGATTATTTTATTAAAAGATTTAAAAAATCAAAAAATCTAATTTTTTGCTTTCTTTAAAATTGTTTATTAACGATTTTTTGTATAATATTTTCCTATTACATTTTTTAAATGAGCCATTTCGATGAGAAATTCAATTCTCTACAAAAGTTTTCTTATGAACTATAGCGAAATTTTGATTCGTTTTCGAGCTACAATTAAAAAAACTGAAAGGGACGCATTTTCACCCCTATCTCCAATTTCCACCCTCTCATTTAATAGCACTCAGCGGTTTTTTCATCTAAAATGACCCTTTGAAAGATTCATGCAATAAAGTTGCTTGAACGTCGTAGTTCCTTTTAACCCTGTTTTTTTGGATATAATCAATAGCCTATTGATCCTTTTTCAAGTTATACAGTGTCCCAATGTCCCAATAAATAAGAAAAAAAAACGGAAATTGTGCAACAAATTAATAACTTCACACAATAACAATATGTGTACATCTGTATATGTACATTATTGCTCACCACACGAATTTGTCTATGTTTATCTGACATTTTCAAGTAGGTATAGAAAGTGATTTTTTATATCATAATTGCGCTAAGTAACAGTGTTATTCTAACCTTCTGTCTTGATAACAATATCGGTAAAGACATTACGAAATATGTTAACATTATTTCAAAAACCGTGTCGTAATAGGCTCGGCAATCGCGGATTTACCAGCGTTCGCAAGAGAAATGCATTCTGAAATGATTTTATCAGGCATAAGGACGTGGAGGAATGCACGAGTTTTTTAAAATTTGACTTGTTAAAAGTTGCAATGGGTTTGATTTTGAAAAACTCGTTAAATAAATTTATGTAGCATCGCACTTTCCGGAGCAAAAAAAACAATTTTTACAATTTGTTTAAAAAAAGTGTTTAGACAAATGGGCACCAGATTTCTGGCCGGCATCATCTCGATTCACGTTAAGGAACATCTCACGAATCTGAATATGCAAAAAAATCGAGTCGGAAAATTTCTCCCACGAATGCGAGGTTTTCGTCTTGCCTAAAAGGCAAATCATCTATTGCTTTCCGAAATTCATTATTAAGAAAATTTAGAAATCTATTCGCATTCAAATTGCCGTCAAAAAAGAAATGGCTAATTATTCTGTAATTTAATATTCCACACCAAACATTAACTTTTTGCGAATACTGACTGCGTTTATAATGAATTCTGGATTCTCAATATTATAATGTTACTCCTAAAAACGAAAGAAGTACGCCTTGGATTTTGTGAAATCACGCTCATTTTCCTTCACCAAGCGCACTTCATCAAGCTCTACATCTTAAAAAAATCCGGTTAAAATCGCGCAATAAATAAAGAATCTACAGAGTGGCCCAAAAACAAATGGGTATACAGTAAAATTCAATGAATATGTTTCCCATATTGACTGATATTTTTTAATGGACGTAGATTAAAACAACTTTAAAATACCTTATAGCACTAAAATGACAAGTGACGATAGAACAAACTAATAATGAACTACATTTAGCACGCGAACACAATTGTTTTAACAAGATTGGCCTTTTGTAACTCCTCCCGTGGACACACTGTATATTTTCGAGAAAATCAACGTTCTTAAGCGATTATATCCTTTATATTCAAAGCAGTGTCCGACAATGACAATTCGATACATTCACTTACCCTATAACAGTTACTCCAATACGCGCTAGCCATTAGTGATCGAAGACTTATTGCACAACTTCCATCCCCGCGTGTGAATCCCAATGGACTCCCGAAGAAGGATTCACCAGTACACTTCCAATCATTAGCACACTTAGCGGACACCCACCCGAATGCGACGGCGTCTGGCGTTTATTTTTTTTTATTCTCTCGGACACATGTTCTGCAATCTGAGCCGTGCATTAAAAAGTTTTATGTAATGTGCGCTGGCGAATGATATTATGACCGAGAGCGCGAGTAGGGGGTATGCCGGGTGAGCGAAATGTGGTACCATGGAGGTGTTAGGTTGTATGGAGCGTTAGTAGGGGGTGATGGAGAGGTGAGGATCCGTGATTTATTTGCGGCGTTTTGAGTTGGTCTTTGTATTCTGTTGGGTTGTTTGTGTCACATTGGAAACAAAAAAGTTAAATGGTTATATCTGCGCCAAAAAGGAGAAGTCAGGGGTTGAGAATAACTACAGATTCGTGGACTCAAAATAGGCAGATTTAGGCTAATTCACCTATATCCGAAGAATATAGGTATAGAAGAATAACATAAAAAAAACTAATTAAAGAAAAGGTGTAAGGAAAGTGTTGTGTTGACAATAAATAATAAGTAAGTATACCAACATATTTACATAGCGTTTTTGCCCCAAAAATTGAAAGAATGTAAAATTTAAAAAAAATAAGAGAAAAAATACCTATAGAGTACAACAAACTTACAGCTAAACATTAAAAATACAAAGATAATAAAAATTGACAGTAAATAAACAGACACATATTTATGTATTTCGCATCCATGTGATACACTCTTATTACCTTAGGGTGCACTGATAAAAAATTCATTTAAAGAATAGAATTCACGACCTCGTAAAAGGATTTTTAGTTTTCGCTTGAAAACTTTACTCACTTGATGTGTTGATCAAATGTTTATTTTTATGAATTAAAATAGATAATTTGTAAACATATAGATTAGTAAGGGTAAAGATTCCAATATTTTTTAAATAACTTCTGCAAGATTCCCTATGGGGTAAATTCTTATTGCCTTTGTTTGTACCAGGAATACATCTTCAGAACTAGTAGATCCTCCCCAAAGCTCAATTCCATATTGCAATACACTCTGGAAATATGCATAATAAACAATCTTTGCTATGGAAAACTCGACATTTCATTTAACAGTTAGTATGGCTTTCCCTAACTTTGTCTTTAAATTGATTATGTGCTCCATCCAATTTAATTGCGAGTCGACATAAATGCCAAGAAATTTTGTGGATTGTACTGAGCATATTTGATCACTATTTAATTTTGAAGAGGTGTCTGTAATTCCACGTAATTGAAATGTTATACTGTTAGTTTTATTGCAATTTAGCATCAACTTATTTGCAAGAAACCAATAAGAAACGTGTTCTAAAATAACGAGCGTTCAAATAAAAACGTGGTCGAAGTTGGCTCTGACACATTGGACGTAGGGAGTAGCTTATAGCGACCAACTTAACCTCATTTCTCAACGAGCTGTATAGCAGCTGTCAGTTTCAATAACGTTAATGACTATATAACTTTATTTTAAAGAATAATCGTGATAACAATAACAAACAATTAAAGGAGCTGCGGAAAGTGTCCCCCTCCTTGTTATAACAATAAATTAAAGCAGCTGCTGAAAGTGTCCCCCTCCTTGTTCCAAGCACTTTTCACACCTGTTCCTCAAAGAATTAAAGACATTTTCTAAGATGCTCGGGGTATTGTTAATTTCACGAATCTTGTCTATAAGTCGAGCCTGCAGATGGTTTAAATCAGGAATAGGCAGTTCAAAAATAGTGTTTTTAAGGTAAGGCCACAAAAAGAAATCA
>NW_019416649.1:521511-539443 GCF_000390285.2 Anoplophora glabripennis
AATATTTCAGCTATTAGTATAAAATTTACGTTGGGTAGCGCTTAAAATCCGAGGATAAAGAATTTAATTACTAGAAGAATTCCATGCTATTTAGGAAATGAGTTAATATGAACAAAAATAAACTACTGTTTGAAATAAATAGCTACCGGATGTTTTGTTTTTTAAATAACACATCTCTTGTAACTTATATACGAGTTGTCTGATTGAGAGAAAACGGAAGAATTGAATTGTTGTTAGATTGTTACTGAATGGTAAATGCGACCCTTCACCTTAGTTATAGGAGTAAAGACCATTACATATATTTTTTCACACTATAAATATGGAGAAGAAATGCTCTCGGATGGAATATCTATACTATCTATACTAATATTATAAAGAGGAAAGATTTGTATTTTTTGTATGTAAGTATGTTTGATAAACTCAAAAACTATTGGACGGATTTCGATAATTCTTTCACCATTAAAATGCTACATATCCCTGAGTAACATAGGCTATATTTTTTATATCCCAAAATGTTTAAAATAAATGCACCCGTACGAAGCCGGGACGGGCCGCTAGTCATTAATATACAACAGAAATGACAGGGGTCCCAAAATAGAACCTTGTGGAACTCCGCTTTCAACTCTGGCAAAGTCGGAATAATTTTTTTTTGATACATAACTTTTTATTTCGACTATTTCAGTACACATCTGTCTTTCAAATAAATATGTTTTAAACCAATTGTTTTCCTTGTCAGTTATGCCATAATACTCCAGCTTGTCAAGTAATATTTGGTGATCAATACAATCAAAGGCCTTGGACAGATCTCAAAAAATGCCTAACGGGATTTCCTTATTTTCCAAACACGTATTGATGTTTTCTATTGATTTAAAAGCATTGTCTGTAGTGTTAAAGTTTTCCCTAAATCCGAATTGTGAATTATCCAAAATGTGACACCTGTTTAAATATAATAATAGTTGTTGTTTAACTATATTATCTAGGATTTTTGAAAATGACGGTAATAGAGTCCCCTATAATTTGTGGGGAGAAATTTGTCTCCCTTTTTATAAAACGACTTTGTTATCGCTTTTTTAAAGGATTTAGGAAATTCACCATTCATTAGGGACAAATTAATTAGGTATTAGATATTAATTAGGTATTTTAAATTTGTTCACTAATTTGTGAATAACTTGATAACAAAAAAAAGATATCGAACCCTTTTTGGCGTCAAAAAGTAGCTATTTTTATGCTCTTCAAACCTACCTATAAAACGTTTTATCCTGCTATTTCACTTCTTTAAGAAAACGTGAAACAACCTAAACTTTCGTTAGAAATTTTAAACTTATCCTATACTTAATGCAACCTGAACCGATCCATGTCGAAAAATTTACCTCGTAACGTAAACAAATAAATTTTTCCCCTGCACATCCTTGAGACAACATTCTTTGCTCGCTCCATGCTGCTGCACCCATCCACGGTAGCTGTTATCTTACAATGTCGCGCTCAGCCGTGTAGCAGAAATAATTACAAGGTGACAATATTCTTGGGCTGTAACGGCGCGGCTATTTGCAATGCAAGAGAAGAAGCGTGCCGCAACGTTATTAGGCCCATTAAGTCGGGTTTTTTTCCTCCTCTAACAATAACGTTACTTGGAAACAGGAAGGAAGGATGTAATGATCGGTTCGCCTGGAGGTTGCACGGCACCGTGATCACCGTGAACCAATGGGAGGCGTCTGGGAAGGTCTTTGAATGGACAATTAACACGATTAACAGGAGCAAAGTCTGAATGAAACGTTTATGCAAGCAGCTAGCGGTTCTCTCGGCTCGTTCAGCGGTATCTTTGAAAAACTGTAAGGCTTTAGTTGGGGGTGAACGGAATCAAATCCGCGTAAGAGAGGAACTGAACACGTTTCTTTTGTTGGTATAATTTCAGTAATAATGAAGTTTATTAGCTTCAATTTTAAATATGTTAAGGTAATTGTTAATTACGGCATACGAAACAAAAATTGTGGTATGTTCTTTTGATCAGTCCCTGTTACTGTCATGCTTTCAGATCCGCAGAACACAAATCTGATGTCAGTTTGGCGTTTGGCGCCCAACGTTTTCGAGAGAACGCCCCTAAAATCTCCAAAAATTGGGTTATTTCCGAATATGCCCAAGATTCTAGATTCTAGAACAAAAAAGTATTTCGTTCTAGTTAACTAAAATGTCTTTTTCGGAAACTGTCATCAAAAATCGACTTTTTCGTTAAATCAGGTGACAAAGTGAGACATTTTACCACCTAGCTGCGAAGTACTTTTATGTTCTAGAACTACAAAGTCTTTTTTGTTCTAGAACATAAAACAAATATCAAAATAATTTGTCATTTTTTCGAAACTTATTTATGATTTTATTAGTTAAACAATACAGGGTGTTATTGAACTTACGTCAAATATTTTTGCCGCATGTCCGTTATGTCAAAGTGAGGTAAATACACGGATTTGTGTTGAGTAAAATGTAACTTTAAAATCTGACTTAGCTACCTCGGCATTGCAAGGAACTGCTTTTTGAGAACTGCTGATTTTCTAAGAAGATGCTCGATGTACCCACCATTTGCTTGCACACAAGCTTCAGCGTGACTTATCCAATTCGCTCGCACGCGTTGCAACATTGCCACGTCCCCTCGAATCATATTACGAGTACAAGCTTCGGTAATACGATGTCGCAGTTATTTATGTAAAATTATTTATTGGGAAGACTGATTTATTGCGCAATTTTTTTACCTTTTTGTAATTTTTTGATAAAACCAATAGTTTATTGACAAAGTTGTGTGGGAATTATAAGGGTGTTTTTAAAGAAGTAGCAAAAATGGTTCCTGTGAATGTAGAGCCAAAATTAAGAGGATTGAAGTAAAAATACCTTATATGAAAGTTGCATTCCTGAGACGATATACCCTCTTAAAGGAGGGGATTGAAATTCACATTTTAATTTTTTTCTTTAACATGAGGAATGTTGGAGACACGAAACTTGGTATGAGCATCCTACTAATAAAGAGACAACTTTTCAATATTTGTTCGATCATTGGCGTATTTTATAAAGGAGTGAAACAGTCAACCCATTTGCAATATTTTATTAGAAATTTTTTATATGAAGCAAATTNGGAATGCTGGAGACACGAAACTTGGTATGGGCATCCTACTAATAAAGAGACAACTTTTCAATATTTGTTCGATCATTGGCGTATTTTATAAAGGAGTGAAACAGTCAACCCCATTGCAATATTTTATTAGAAATTTTTTATATGCGGCAAATTATTTATTTAAAAAAGTATTGGGAAGACTGATTTATTGCGCAACTTTTTTACCTCTTGTAATTTTTCGATAAAACCAATAGTTTTCTAGTAAAAAAATTAGACGCGTCATCGTTCACTAAAGGGGTAAATGCGAAAATTTGTAAAAATAAAGTAGGCGGATGTCATAACAAATAAGTTGTTATTTATCATATTAATAAATTGGCACTTTCTATCAATAAGCTGGTAATTTAATAATAATATTAAGAATAATTTACTATTAATTAATGAAAAATGTTTGATAATTTATGACTATGGGACATGTATTAGGTAAAGTTATTTATCTGAAATAAAATTTAATACGAACGAAAAACAAGAAATGCAAAATTAAATTTAAAGAATATTCTCGAAATAATTTCCATTTTGCTGCAAGCACAACCTAATACGTCTGTTGAAGTTATAACGCACTCGCACAAACAGTTATTGGTTACTGCGAAGGTCATCTGCTGCCTGAAATATTCTTAAGCGTACTTCTTCTAAGGAGGCAACGGGAGTGGTATAAACAATACTTTTTATGTGGCCCCAAAAAAAATCCATAGGCGTTAGGTCAGGTGAACGTGCAGGCCACAGACAGGGGCATCACGAACACGACCAATGCAGCAATTCGGGTAATTTAAATTTAACCATTCTCTAACGGCAAGTGTACTATGTGCAGGCGCCCCATCGTGCATATACCACATCACCTGACGTGTAGCGAGGGGTACGTCCTCAAGTAATGTTGGAAGATTTTCGTTAAAAAATCTAAGATACTGGGCCGCTCCAAGCCTGTGTGGAAGATTAAAAGGACCTACTAGAGTATTTCTTGCAATTCCCATCCAAACGTTTAAACTCAAATTATGTTGACATCTTGAAACAAATATTTCATGAGTATTTTCTTCCGACCATGAATGAACATTATGAAGGTTTACTGCACCTACTCTAGGAACATTTGCTTCATCGGTGAAAAGTATATTCATTAGTAAGTTTAAGTTATGACTGGAAATATTGATGCACCATTGACGAAAATCCGCGCGGTTAGGTAAATCAGAGTCATTCAATTCTTACACGGGTTGATGGTGAAAAGGGTATAAAAGATTTTCATGAGGTACATGAGCATCTTACTGCAGCGTTACAGTTTTCGAAAAAATACTGTTTGCTCGAACGCGAAATGATACTTTAGCGTTCTCGAATGGATATTTTGCCTCGCTAAGCTTGGCAAAATAACCTCCATTCTTTCGCGTTCTAGATATAAAAATATCTTTTTGTTGTTCTTATTTTAAAGTCTTATTTACTTTGGATGCACCTTGTATTACCTACGCAACCAATTGTCAAAGACACCATAATTCAATTTCAATTGTGTAACTTAACGCAATAGTGACGAAGGCCTAGCTACTTTCAAATCTTACTACGAAGAGACTATTCTCACTTAGACGCTAGACGCCGTTAAAAAACTAACAGAGAAAACTGAAATTAGCGGCCAATTAAACATTTTTTATATTAGCCAAAGTTACGCCGCTCCATAACTGCTATATAACAATTAACAGCAGGTCTTTCACACAATAGAATTAATTAGTAAACTGGTTTTAATAAGGTTGAGCGTGGCTACACAGAACGGTAACTAGAAAAAAAATCTCGTTACAGTATGTAATGAGGTCGGCAATAGGCTCCAACCCAAGGTGAAGACCAAATCGACTACGAATGGCTAGTTATATTGTGTAAAAGCTTTTCTATAAAGTGGAGTTATTAACCTTTCGCGGTCACCGATCGAGAAAAAAACTGTGCCTAGTCGAAAAAGGAATAATACTAACAGCAAAGTTAATAGTACGATCGAAGTGGAAGAAGAAAATAACGAATAATAGCAAAGGGGCGTGGCCGTACCAGTTTTTTTAGCCTAATTGAATTTCTAAACTGGTGCTTGTGCTTGTTTGATATCGTAGCAAGGAATGAAGTACCGACAAAAAGGAAATGAGTGGTGCTAGAATTAGTTTTCATCTATATTTTGTTTTGAAATTAGAGTAATAAAAGTGCATTATATGTAGTTTTCGAAAAAAATTTTTTTTGGTAAAATCCATTTATTTTATTTAAAATAGTCCCCTATCTACTCAATACGTTGCATGGTCGAAAAGCAGTATGATAAAATTGACAGTATTTGATGCCTCTTTATTTCCATTGAATTACCTGGTGCAACATGCAAAAATTTTGGTAGTGAATAAATAAACATAATAAATTAATAATTTTTTAAAGTAACTGTTTATCGGCATGTCAAAAGTCAAGTCCAATAATTAATATTAAAAAGTAGTTAAAAATATGATAATTGAATTTTTTAAGTTGCGAGACATCGATTTAAAAAAAATCGTCGAAATTGGTCCATTAGAAGCTGAGATAAGTGAAATTCTTCCGAGCGTCGCAGTTTTGAACTCGAGAATTTAGATCGGAGTAGCTGTATCTTTGCTTCCCCTACCACTGATACCTCATTGATTTCACGCGGTCTTAAATATCTTTGAGTGACATTTTAAATGGGACGCCCGTGATTGCAAATTTTGAAAATTTATATCTGGAAAGTACTCGGAATGACAAACTTATTAGTTCAAAAAACAGCCCTTATACACTTATAGTTTTGCTGTAAATAAGGGTTAACTTTAACAGGCTATAACTCCGAAAATAATGGGCGGATCATCAGGTTTTTTTTTAAATACTCGTCTTTCCGAGTACTTTCAAACCATATTTTAAAATTAAAAAAAAAATTGGAAAAAACATTAAATTATTGTTTATAAGCATGAAAATTGTGAAAATGTTTAAACAATCACCACGGCTCACCTAATCGTCCGATTTGAATTTTTCAAAAACCACTTTAAAGCTTTGAGAGCTCTTCTTTTTGTAGTGAAATTTCAAGTATTCAAAGGCTTTAGATTTTTAGAAATTTGAGTTTGAAAATTTTTTAATTAAAAAAAAAAATTAAACAATTAGGTATTATGTAAAAACTATAGAACCGAATTGGATGAAATTTGGTGTGATGATTCTATGCGCTAGGAAGTTTAATTGGGAAAAGTATGAAGATCCTAGGTATTATTCAAGTGTCTGAAAAAAATTGACAAATAAACTAGCATTTTTTGCAATTTTTTAAATGATTTTTCCGATTTTTGCAACAACAATAATTATTTTTTCGAATTGCAACTAACTCTATCTTGATCAAAATTTAATTACAAAACTTTTTTTCCTCTTCCATTTTTGTCTAAAACGAATAATTGCTAAGTTGTCGACGAGAAATCCAAGAAAAAATTTAATTTTTTTGTTATTTTATTATACTTTTTTTGCAATAACAATTAAGCCCACGTTTTTTTTTATTTGCATAGAAAAATTATCATTTCTGATGTTTTTTAGAAGCCGTTAAAGCAAAAATATCCGATCATATGCGTTTTACCCAAGTATAACCTTTTTAAAACAGATACCGCCTGGACTATAACATGAATTGATGATTGTCCCCTTGTAGGCACGCGTAGGAAGCATATAAAAAATCCCCAAGGACCGTAAATTGCAGCCCAACACACCCTTTTATTTGATTATCTGGCTTCGGTTGCCTATTTTATACCACCCCTATCCAAGAACACGAAGAAACTATTATCAGTTCCCGGTTGGGCGAAGGCAAGGGGGTTGGAAATTGAAGGGATAAATTATTTATCGGGTCGTAAATGTTAAAAAAAGGATATATTTATCACAAGTAAATGCGTCGATACAATAGAGTCACTGTTGATTTTGATAGTTGTTTGAGTACCGGTGGTTATTGTCGCTTTTGAATAGAATAGAGGGTGATATAACTCCATGTTGGGGGTTCTGTTTTATTTTGCGAAGGGTGGTGATGTGCATTTGTAAGATTCTCATCGGAAAGTTAGACATTTATGTGTTTAGATGTAAATATAGGGTCTGTTTTAGAACTGATGTTTTTTTTATTTTCTTTAGCTGTCCACTTCGTTATTTTAAATGGAACACCCTATATATTACGGCATTATCGATAAGATGAATTGAAAATTAGTAAAAATTGTTAATACTTCTTTGTACCTAAATATGACCGTTTCCGAGATAATCGACTTTTATAGAAATTTTGACAAGCAAGCGTTTCGAAAATTCCTTATATCTTTCTTCGTTCTGGAAGCTTTCACTTGTTTTTCGGAATACACGAAGAATATAAGTAGGCCAATCATTATAGCTTTTTTTTTCGGGAAAAAAATACTATTAGAAGTTTCTTTGCGGAATATTGTTCAGAAACGTGTTATAAACAAAATATCAAAAAATCAACTCGAGACTAGTTGGGAAACTTTGTTAAAACAATGGTCAAAATTATGGAAAAGTGGTTTTTTGACTCGCGTAAAAAACTGTTATTCATAGAGAAAAAAGGTTTATACAAAAAAGGTAGGTATTAAATAAATCTGTAAAATAAGACAAGTCCGATTAAATTCCGATAATTTGTTTATGCGCAAGAGCTCAAAAATGGTCGAAATTGTCCGCTTTTTTCAATTGCTAATAATTAATGCAATTTTCATCGCAGACACTTGTAATTCAGGATTTTTGAGGCTTTTTGCACCCTTAATAAGTGGTAAAAATTTCAGCCCAAAAGCTTCATTAGCTTGGCGTTGGCGGAATTTGTTATCTAAGAAGATGCTATTTTCAATTCATTTTTCCCAAGCTCACAGGCGTTGTAGGGTTTCGATCATTAGTTGTTTTTGTACCTAAATAGTTGTATTGACATATGCATTTACTGATAATTTAATTTTTCAAATTTAATTTGTTTAAAAATGACTGAAAAAATGTTAATATTTATTACATCGTTAAGCGCGCATGCTAAGCCTCGCCTTCCCCACTCGTTCGCTAGACCAAGTAATAGAACGCATCGCCGCTATCTTCTTTTTCGAAATTAAATAGTTGAATTCACCTTAATGTTAATGTAGGACATGAAAATATAGCTCTTAATGTATACTCTCTCCAAATTTCGGCTCTTAATATTAATAATTAAGGTCACTGCGATTAAATAAATAAAAAAAATTATCTCAGCTTCTAATCAACTTACAACAACGATTTTTTTTTAAATTCGAAGAAAACTAAAGTAAAGAGGTTACTATTTTATTTTATAATAATTACCTATCTTAACAATTTAATAAATATTAACATTTTTTCAGTCAATTTTAAACAAATTAAATTTGAAAAACTAAATTCTCAGTAAATGCCTATGTCAATACAACTATTTAGGTACAAAAACAACTAATGATCAAAACCCTACAACGCCTGTGAGCTTGGGAAAAATGAATTGAAAATAGCATCTTCTTAGATAACAAATTCCGCCAACGCCAAACCAATGAAGCTTTCGAGCTGAAATTTTTACCACTTATTAAGGGTGTAAAAAGCCTCAAAAATCCTGAATTACAAGTGTCTGCGATGAAAATTGCATTAATTATTAGCAATTGAAAAAAACGGCAATTTTCGACCATTTTTGAGCTCTTGTGCATAAACAAATTATCGGAATTTAATCGGACTTTTTTCATTTTATAGGCTTATTTAATACCTACCTTTTTTGTATAAACTTTTTTTCGCTATGAATAATAGCTTTTTTACGTGAGTCAAAAAACCACTTTTCCATAACTTTGACCACTGTTAAAACAAAGTTTCCCAACTAGCCTCGAGTTGATTTTTTGATATTTTATTTATAACAGGTTTCCGAACAATATTCCGCAGAGAAACTTCTAATAGTATTTTTTTCCCGAAACAGGCTCTTTCATGTCTATAATGACTGGGCTAAAGATGCACTGCCTTCCAATATCAAAATTACCAGAAGAAAATTATACTAAGTGCCCCATTTTTTAAGTTACATTTAAAAAACTTAAAACCGACGTAACTTTTTAAATCCAAATGGAATTTGTGCATTTCTTCCTTGAGTCTCGGCCTTGAATCGAAAGCAGAAAAAACAAGAATTATCGTCGTCAAATGTTTTTCAGCATCCGATCATTACACGAAAAACTTGTTAGGACCCTTCCACAGCGCCGCCCTCAAATTATGCACCATCTCTCAAGATTAGAACCGATGAAAAAAAAAAAAATCGATCCTAAATGCCGTGCCTATATAAACAAACAAAAATCGAAGCAACAAAACTTTTAATAACACGCCTAGCCACCGTTGACGGGGCCGGGGGATGTTTCTGCCGCGCTTCCTTTGAGGAACCATCCTTCGCGTAAGAGTGAGACGGTTAGATATGGGCGGGCTATTTAAATGAGATGGGAACTTGATAATTGTTTGTTTACACGGCTGTTGGCGGGCCCATTTCGGCCGCTGCCCGGGCCAGTGGCGCCGAGAAGGGGGTTAATTTTTTTTAATAACCTTTAGTCGAGACGTTGATCTTACATAATAAAAAAAAAGTGTTTATTTAGTTTAAAAGTTCCTACTCCGAAAATTGTTAAGAGGTCTCTCGAAAGTTCAAAGAAATATCTCTAAAATCGAAAGTGAAAGAGATTTCTCGAAAATCGAAAAATATATCTCGAAAATCGAAGGAGATAACTAGAAAATCGAAAAAGATATGTAAGTTCTATAAAAAAAGATGGTGCAGTACACGCCACTGACTTAAATTCTGAATACAAAAGTCTGGAACTTCGAAAAGATCCGCATGAGAAACCATTAAATTCAGAGGAACTTTTCTAATAAACTAATGCAAAAAATTAAAGGGTCAAAAGAATTTCCGAATTTTTTCCGTGATCAAAAAGGTCACGTTTTTTTGAGGTTTTGTCACATTGTTACGGCAAATAACGTAAACTGATGAAAAAAAAATTCAGAGGAGAAAAAGGGTAGTTTGGAAAAAAATTGTTTTTTAAGTGATTATAGACTGCGCAAAAATTAATTAGAAATTTGTCTCATAAAACGGTATGAATTGGGGTCGAAATCTGGTTTGGGTCATCAACTTTAATTTTATTTTAATTGAAAGTTGATGAACAAAAGCATAGGATGGAAAAGCCGAATCGTGCTGGAAACAATTTTTTTAATGTCCGGAAGGTTTACCAAAAAAACTAAAAATTTCGAAATTTTTTCGAAATTTTTTTTTTTTTTTCATCAATTTAAACGTTACTTACGGTAAAAATGTGATAATACGTCAAAAAAATATGATTCCATTTTAATCATGATTTTGAAGTATTTAAGCTCAAAAAACATGGTCCTTTAATTTTTTTCAAAAGTTTGACTGTTTGAAACAAAGAAACGGTTCCTTAGATCGAGATGAAACTTCACAGGGTTCTTCTGGGTATATCGAACTGTAAAAGTCATGCTTAACATTAGTCATTTCGTGAATATTTCTAATTTAGTCGTCAATTTTCTAAAAAAAAACAGAATTACCCTTTCCTGTTTTTTAAAATTCGTGTAAAAGATGAAAAAAAAAAAATTATTACAGTTTTCTAAATAATCCTTTTCCATTAAAAATCCGGTATTTCGATGAAAAATGGTCGTATCGAAATTTAAAAAAAAGGAAATTGAAGCTGAATAAACAAGCTATCTGTTACATGCAATGGCTTAGCTGAAAAAAAATTTCCAAGTCCGTGGAAAAATTTTTTTAAAAATTAACCGTAGCTCCTAAAAAATTTCGACCGAAAGAGCTAAAACTACAACCTTAGAGCTTCAAAATGCGAAATAAGTACAGTCTGTCAAAAATCACGAAAAAATTTCGGAAATTCTTGACCCTTTAATTTTTTGCATTAGTTTACTACTATTTTTACAAATTTTTAATTGTAGGTTCGTACAAGTATGGCTTGTAATTTTTTTATAACACAGGTATGAAAACTTGGAGCGTACTAATGTGACTGACCAGGTATCCTCCCTGGTTAATAAGCTGCAGGGTACTTGGGATGACTTTCGAACACAGATCATGCTAGGTCCACAAGGATCCAGTAGTGTTCTTCGCGTTGAATCTGGAAATTTTGTCTTCTCGAAAAAAGCTCATGGGACAGTGGTCGTCTCGGAAGGGTTATCGACCTACAATTAATTTTGGTACTTTACGATGATATATCGCTGCTTCAGTTCGAATTTCACAATATTTAGAAATGCTTCAATTTGAAAATTTTCGCGCCCTTGTGTTCTGTTGGTGGTGACTCATTTTCATATTTTTAAATATTTATAAACCAAGTAGGAACAATTTTATTAATTATTTTATGATCATTAGAAAAACGCCGGGAAGTTGCATTTTCATGCCAGTAATTGCCACGACTTCGTCAGTGTTTCTCTCAAGTGACGTCACCGCATGCGCTTAAGCGCACCATATTCACACCACGAACGCAACTAAATATTAACACGTACGTCGCTGGTGTATAATTCATCGCTAACGAGACCGTTCGTCTCCCTCTAGCTCGCGGTAGCGAGGGGCCCCGATCTGGTTGGCATTATCTTTAATCTTATATTTTGACCTCAAGCCTGTAGCTAGGGATAGGGAAACGAGCATTCCAGTCAAGGGCGTACGAAAAACCGCAGGAATGAAGGAAATGCACTACAGACCATTTCTAGAATCCGATCGACCTCGATACGATATCCAGTCGGTTTTGTTTTGCGCTTGTTGTTGTCCTCAAAAAGACACCGTCAACTTCGAACGAAAATTCTCGTTCATCTGTAATTTTTTTTGAGATATATTCAACTGTCAGCACGGATATTCGGTCATTTGGATAATTGTTTGTCAGTTTTTTGAAGGAACGATCTCTAAAGCCACTTTTCTGCAAAGGAAGTCGAAAAAAATCACTTATTTCACTTTTTTCTAATTATAGTATAAATAAAGACTCGTTTTTGAGAAATTTTTTTAGGTAAAGTTTTTGACAGTAAAAAATATGTGCGTATGCCAATTTTAGCGGCAATCTTTTCTGATTTTATGATTTAGTGATAATGATTTAAAAAAATATCAGAGCTGATGGATTGTGTTGATATTTGTTATAGGAACATAAACTTAATCGACAGAAGTTGTCCTAATTCAAACAAAAGCATCATCATAGATCATAGTTCATAGGAAAAAATTGTCTAACCTTATTATGTTCTGTCCCCCTTATTTTTTTACATTAATTTCAAGATCACCCTGTATAATCGAACTGTAACTAATAGAAATTATGTGTTAAATTCGTAATATCCTCCTTTAAATATTTGTTTTGTTAAAATGTTAAAAAAATTAAACAATCAGACAAATTGTTGTCTTTGATCTAATTTTTTTTTTTCAAGCGAAAACTACAAAAATCTGGCTAGTTTCATGATTATATTTAACAGTCCATCTGGTAGAAACGTTTTAACCAATGAGCAAAACTAGACGAAAGTCGGAATTTGCTGAAATGAATCAGTTCTGCAACTTATTTTAGTAATGTTCACATTGGATTAATATACAGGGCGTCAAAAAAGTAACATTAAGTAGAAATGTTCCTGTGAACTACTATTCAAGAATACGTTGAATTTCTTCCTATTTCGACTAGTATACAGGGTGTCTTGGGCAAAGATACCAAAGACCAATAGAACATTAAAAAATAATTTATTTTCCTGTGGCCCGTAGGCCTATATTCTTTTGTTTTTGGGGTACATAGCTTCGTCGGGCTTTAAGAAAATATGACGAAGTTTTGCTTTATAAGTATGACATACCCGTAAAAAAATGTTACTGGGTGTAGGTAAGTTCTCCTAATTAAATCTTTCGAAATTTTATACAAAAATTACAATTTATCTACACATAAAGTAGGTATCCTTATGCTCCTGACAAGACCCCAATTTTTTAGAAGCAAAAATGTGTTGTAAATAACTTTTTAATAAAGTAAGATCGTTCTCAAAATTATAAAATTTGAATTCAATTTTGTTCGTCATTGTTCATCGACCAGAGTCGACGTTCGATTGCACCCCTTGGCGGTTCCGCTGCGATCCTACAGACACATTCGCCATAAAAATTGTCACCAAGAAAACACCGGCGTAAAATTCCATCTACTTTTGCCTTAAATTTTTTCATTTTAATCTTGTCGCCACCCCCGGCCACCCTGCGCGGCGCCCCTGGCCGGCCTGACCGCCGTCGAAAAACCGAGAAAGACCCGGCGCGGAGCCCGGTTAGTCAACTCTGGCAGGCAAGCGGAGCCGTATCGGCCACCTACGACCCGCGACTTGTTGCGTGCACCGAAATCCTCCGCGACTTTTCCCAATCGCGTAGAATGCGTGTGCGATCAGGTCGTCCTTGGAGGCGCGAGAGGCGATCTAAGGTGGGGCGCGGAAAAGTCCCCGACAGTGTTTTGTTTTGAGGTGCGAAGGTGTCTCGATCTGGCGTCGCGGCCCGTGAGTGTTTCCCTTGGCCCGGACACGCCGCGTTGAGGAACCGTCGATTGACGTGCACTTGTTCCCGCTTTGAGGGGCGTCCAGCTGGATAAGGTATAGATCGGGCTGTCAGGCTGTCCGATTTGGGACCGGTGTGGTGATTTACATAAGTAGGCTGTTGCGTTCAAGACCGAAACTTATGGCGTTGAAAATTTGACAGTTCGTTATGACGCTAATATCTACAGGGCGATCTAGAAGTGAGTGTAAAAAAGGGGGGTGGTAAAACATAAAAAATTACACATTTTCCCTACAGACCATGAGTCTATCGTTTGTTCAAATCAAGGTCCTCAAATATGATTTTTTGTAAATCAAATTTTAGCCCCATCTTTTCCAATAAACAATGCATTGCGTTGAATTTGGTACAGGTAAGTTTTTTGAGGTGTTATCTGTTTTTGACCACCTGCCAAAGGTCATTAATTATGACCTTTCTCTGTGACATTTATTTGAGGTTAAGATTCTTCACAGTACATTAGTAGGTACTATATATAAATTCGAATAAATGCAATTGTAAATGCTCGAATAATATAAGCTTCCTTAAAAAGATACTGATGTTAAATAAAATATTTTTATTCCATTTCTCTGAAGGCTCATAACTTTTCAAGAGAGCTAGGAAGCTACCCTTGAACAGTGTCATATTCGTTTTCGGTTATGGAAATAAAAAATCACGCTTGCTTTGTGAAATACATATATATATTTCTATGAAAATATAGTTTATATTTTTTAGAGTAGATTGAAAAAACTATAAACTTTTNTCTTCCTTGATTAAAAAAATAACGGATGGGTAGATTTTCCTGAGTTTTGATCTACCGAAATCCCGATATTTTATCTTTTAACAGATACATCCGACTTAAATAATTATTAAGCCTGGTCCAGATCTACATACGAAAACATGTATAGAAGTCATTGTGTAAAAACGTATATGTAAATGCGTCTGTTCATTTTCCTACTACAACCAGTGTGGATATGTTTGTTCACAAACATGAGTAAATTCAAAGTATTGCAATTCTAAAGTTTGTATTTTGTATGGGCCGATCTTTTCAATTAAAGTTTCGAAATCATTGAGCGTTATTTAAAAAAAAAATGGAATTCTGCCTCGTTATTTGTTTTCAACTCTCTTAACATTTATTATGTTGTATCTCGGTACGAAAAAGTCATTCTACAATGTCTCCTTCTTTAATCCTGAAATACGTAGTTTCCTACAGCTGCTTCACAATGAATAATAATTTCCGATATAGACAGACTGCAATTAAACTTTTGTTCAGGTGCAAGCAAAAACATGTCATTAACTTTTGGTCTTGTTCATGGGCATAGTCCAATTAAATGGGTCTTTAAATCACAATTTTGGTCAACTTGCCTGAATTTTTTATGTAACTTTGAGGTATATAATAACAATACGGGATAGTAATTATTTTTCAACCCCTGGCCAGGGGTGAAAAAAGATAAAATAAAGGGATTTTTCAAGATAACTCAAAAGGGGTAATAGCTAGAGAAATTTTAATTTTTTAATCGTTAATTTTTATGATTTAACACTAAAACAATTTATTTTTATGCCATTCGATTGATTATTTAAAATAATGAAAAGTTGCTTTTTAAATTTTGTTTTACGACAAAAATAAAAAATCACGTTTGCTTTGTGAAATACATATATCTATTTCTATGAAAATATAGTTTATTTTTTGGGGTAGATTGAAAAAACTATAAACTTTTAAATTTTTTAAATTTTGAAATCATCCCTTAACTTCTAGCCACCCTAACTCTGGTGCAAGGAAAAGCCAATAGACCATTTTTATGTAGAATTTTATGTTCTACAACTTTTAAAGAAGCTTTTTTTTTCTAGCTCTTACCCCTTTTAAGTTATCTTGAAAACCCCCTTTATTTTATCTTTTTCACCCCTGGCCGGGGGTTGAAAAAAAAATACCGTCACTTTTTGTTATTATATATGCTCAAACTAACTTATATCAAAAATTCAGCCAAGTTGACCAAAATTGCGATTTAAAGTTTAATTGGACTATGAACCAAATTTCAATACAGTACATTGTTTTTTTGGAAAAGATACGTGTGTCAAAAACAAAAAACAAATCATAGTTCATAGAAAAAAATTGTCTAACCTTATTATGTTCTATACCCCCCTTATGTTTTTACATTAATTTGTAGATCGAACTGTAACTAATAGAAATTCTGTGTTAAATTCGTAATAACCTTCTTTTAACGTTTGTTTCTGTCAAAATATTTAAAAAATTAAACAATCAGATAAATTGTTAACTTTTATCTGTTTTTTTTTTTATTTCTTCAAGCGAAAACTACAAATATCTGGCTAGTTTCATGATTATATTTAACAGTCCATCTGGTGGAAACGTTTTAACCAATGAGCAAAACTAGAAGAAAATCGGAAATGCTGAATCGAATCAGTTCTGCAACTTATTTTATTAAGGTTCGCATTGGATTGATATACAGGGTGTCAAAAAGTCACATTAAGTAGACATGTTCCTGTGAACTTACCTACTATTCAAAAATACGTTGAATTTCTTCCTATTTTGACTAGTATACAGGGTGTTTGGGAAACATATTAGGAACCAGTAGAACATAAAAAAATAATTTATCGTCCTATAGACCATAGGTCTATATTCTTTTGTTTTTGGGGTACATAACTTCGTCGATCTTTAAGAAAATTTTACGAAGTTTTGCTTTATAAATATGGCATACCCGTAAAGAAATCTAACCTCAAAAAAATGTTACTGGGTGCAGGAAGCAGCTAGCGATCTCTAGAAGATGGTAAACAATTATTAAGGCTCTGTGATACCTCCAAAAACTTACACATACTAAATTCCAATGCGTTGGTTTACTTTTTGGAAATGGTAAAATTAGATTTAAAAAAATTCTTTGGCGCTTTGTATCTTAAAAACAAAAAACAATAGGCATATGCGCATAGGAACAAAAATTTGTATTTTCTATTACTCCCTAAATTTGTGGTATGTACTTTGACCCAAAACGTCCTGTATATTTTCAAACTGTTTCTTCCTATTTTAACTACATCAGACTCCAAGTTTGTTGTATTATTTTTTGACATCTTTCTTGTACTCATTGGAAATACAGGAGAAAATTTAATGGATAAATGTCAATGCCACCATAAAATTGACCCAAACACGAGTAAAAATCTATTGGTATTTTCAAAATCAATGACCTCGAACTGAGAATAGGGGCAATTTTTTAGCCAATCCCAAGATTTATTAAAGAAATTAACACAACTTCCTTGGAACACGTAAAAGTAATACATTTATTTGTACAACGTTTTGCAAAAATTGGAAATGTTGAGTACAGAAAATAATGTACATATTTGTTTTCCTTCTGATTTGATGTAGCGACCCAACTTATACACAAATAATTGTTTTGTCTACAGAAGATTAATGTTGTTCCACTACACGCGCTCCTTGTTGAACCAGACATCCGATATTTGTACTGATCTATCGAAACTAGGTAAGCTGAAGCTCCGTTACCTATTTATCCCGGTGATGGACGGGTACAAATATAGACGACCGATCCGCTGTTTGTTTATCCAGAAAATAAACGATGATTTGTTGATAGTAAACTTTGAGTTGTGGCTTCAAAGATAGCAGTCTCTGATATACTGCTTATAGAAGTGCTGAATAAATAATCTAATCCAGATTGTCTGCCGACGCGGTTACTTGTTTGCTTAGCGTCAACGCAGACGGAGCGATAACGTTCGGAAAACAGCAGCTCTTTCGTACAGTATGCGGAAAAAACACGGCGCTTTAACCAAAAGTAGCGAATCCAGAAATACAATAAAAATAAAAGGGCGACAATTTCTACCAAAATTTTAAGTTTTTCTCATTTCTCATGAAGAAAATTGATCTAAACTTTATTAAATAAATTAAAATTATTACATTTTTTCAGCATCTGAAAATCTTTGACGCAGACCGATAGTCCAGTCATTGAAGCATTTTGGCTACCATTTTTTTCGGATGGAATGGATTGACGTGAACTTTGAACTGTAGCTAGGGAATAGCCTAAAAAACAAACGTTATATAGTGGCCATGTGTGCTTTTACCCTAGGGGTGGATGCCACCCCTTCTGGAGGGTGGGAATTTTTTTATTAAAAATAACCTCACGATTCGATAGAGGAACGAATTCTAAGCGAAAAATGTTCTATAAGAATTTTTTGTGCAGTCAATACTTTTTGAGTTATTTGCACCTAAACATGTTCGTTTTTAGCCCAAAAAATGCATGTTTTTGAGCCATTTTTCGCGAATATCTCAAAAACTACAAGTTTTATCAAAAAAATGATCATAA
>NW_019416649.1:540838-542262 GCF_000390285.2 Anoplophora glabripennis
ACATTGTACAAATAATATGAAAAAAAAAAATATATATATAGGGTGTTCGGATAACATGCATACCATTAAAACATCTTAATAAGCTTTCAATAATATATTTTTGTTTATAAGGGATGGTTTTTAAGGGTTGCAACTTTGTAATGAGTCGTAAGCTTTCTAATGAATAACAAAACAAATGCAATACATTGTGAATGCACCAAAAGAATATTTTAAACTGTTAAAAACTTTCTTTTCTATTTTTTTTTGGCCATGGCCATGGTAGTTTTTAAGGATTTTTAAGGGTTGAAAAGTAATTAAATTTCAAAAAATGATATTAAAAAACATGAAAGGAACTTCATCCAACATATTTGAACATGAATTGAACTTTTAAAATACGTAAATCTGCGAATTTCGCATTTTTTTCGTACAAGGGTAGCTTTCGCCCCTAAATAGAAAAAAGCACACCTCTAGACAATATAACTTTTTAAATTGGTGGGTCAGATGAGCTTGTATGCAAATTTTCAGGAAAATCCATACTATCCGAAAAAATTGGGAGTTTTTACCTCATTTTCGCCTTCAGTGATTGGACTACGATAAAATATAAGCAAGTGGTGATAAAAAATTAGATGTAAAATTGTTACTGTTTTAGTAAACTTCTTGAATCACCTTGTATATTGTACCGTTGATGATTCGCGGGAACCGCCTAGTTACTGTTCGATCGCTTCCAAAGAATCCGCCAAAAAACGCCAAGCATTCTTTTGAGCGATTCAAACTGGAATTCCGAGAGCTTCTACAATGCGATTGACTTGCCCGTTGCTTTAATTTATCTCCAGACGGCGCTATTAATATACGTAGGAGGAAATGGAGACATCCAGCGAGGTGTCGGTTTCAAGGGGACGTCATTAAGGTCGACGTGGAACATAACGTTAAACACGTGTTAAGTGTAGAGATGGGGAGTGACATTTTGTGTGTAAATGCTAATAACGATTAAGTGTGTTAGAGGTTGCATACCACAAGAGTATTATACAGGGTGTATCTAAATAACATCGAAAATGTAAGGGGCGAATTTCTAATGAAAATTAATAGGGGTTTTTGGTTTAAAATTTTCTGAAAAAACTCCCCTGAAAAGTTACGCCCCTCCAAACATTTAAAAAAAAATGTTTTTCTTTTTTATCTTCCATATACAGGGTCGGAGAGTTCCCATAGTTCATCGGCCGTTACGTGAGAGCGATAAAGTAAGTCATAGAAATCCGTACGATAGAGAAAGATGGCTATAATGAAGGCGTCTAATAGTCACCGCCCATTTCGCCCTTCCACAAATAAGAAGTGGATCTTATCTTAAAAAAATAAATATTTTCGTAGATTACACATTAGATCCTAAGCTACTTAACATTTTGCGCCCGTTAGCCATACTCGTACATTATTCAACATATCAACATAAAACA
>NW_019416650.1:0-23962 GCF_000390285.2 Anoplophora glabripennis
CCTTACTTTGATACATACACAAAAATAAAATGAAAAAAATATATACATTTTTTCATATCAGGGCTTTAGCCCCCCCCCCCAGATCCGATGACTTAACTTCGCCCATGCCTATTAGAAGCACAATATATGTCCTGTTGTAGGTATGCAATAGAACATATACTTTTAACAATGGGGTAAGGTCGAGTAAAGGTAGGACTGCACTGCAGCGGAGCGACGCGACGCGACGCAACAAAATATTTTAGGGGGTGTCGCATTTGAACTGCTGCGGCGCGACATTATGCAACATTTTTGTTCAACCAGGTGCTTTTTGAGCAAGATGGTTGACATTGACGAGGATGTTATGATAGTGTCTTTGCTGTGTGAGGAAGAAGAAAGATTGCAGAAAGCAAGAAAAAAGCGAAAAATATGGCTGCATGACATTTCTTTCTACTTCACGGTATGACGAAGGAGAATATCACATACTTTTGCCAAGGCTTAAAAGGGCTCCGAAAAGATTTCAGACTTGTACCTGTACGGCAAACGCACGAATGATGAACAGTGTCGCGCCGCTTGCTATATCGCACTAGCGGCAGTGGAACTACGAGGCACGCCACGGCGCGACAGAGTTGGTGGAAAAGTCAACTTTNGGCTTAAAAGGGCTCCGAAAAGATTTCAGACTTGTACCTGTACGGCAAACGCACGAATGATGAACAGTGTCGCGCCGCTTGCTATATCGCACTAGCGGCAGTGGAACTACGAGGCACGCCACGGCGCGACAGAGTTGGTAGAAAAGTCAACTTTGTAGTTCAGTGCCGTGTTGCGCAGCGTAGTGCGGGATATGTCATACAAATTCCATTAAATAATATTTGTCTGCGTCTTGTCACGTCGCTCCGCTGCAGTGCAGTTCCGCCTAGTGCGGTCTTACCTTAAGAGTACGCATCTGACAACAGTACGCAGTATGCTTTATTTGAAAACGATGAATGCAAGTCGGTTGTGATTTAGTGAGAAGAGACGTCTAAAGCTATGGTTTGTTAGAGCTGTAGGCGACGCAAAGCAGACAGTCAGTTGTGCGCGTCGGACTTACGTTGTAATCATGAACACAAGAAGATGGGTAGCTGGTTTGTTAGAGTCTGCTTAGGTGGACTCACGGTAAGTTTTGGTTTGTTAGAACTGTGCGTCGCAGACGACGTACGCGGTTAGCAGAATCTGTAGTGTTCAACTTTATCGGTTTTGAAGGAGGGTGTTTTGTTAGATTTAGTGCTTGTGATTGTATGCTGATAAGTGTCGACGAAAATATTTATTATTACTTTGGAAAAAAAAATTTTTTTTCATGACAATGGTTGAATATTTTTTGCTGACAATACTTACTGAAAAAGATCATGAAAAAGATCTTTTAAATTTAATCAGTTGTCATCGTCAAAATAAAAGTGAAGATCGAATGTTTTCTAACAGACGTTTTGGAAGGGATGGTATACAATGGGGGTTGTTCTCGTACGAGATCGATTAATTTCTCGTCATCCTTTGGTGAAAACTTGGTTGCCATTTTAAAATTCATAAAAATAAATGCTTTTTAGAACTGTAAAATGTGAGCTCAACTGAACGACTGCGTTGAAATCAAATCTAATTTGATTTCGACTGAACCGACGACTCACATAATTTTCTGCCTACCGTGAGTCCACCTAAGCAGACTCTAACAAACCAGGTACGCATCTTCTTGTGTTCTAGATTTCAACGTAAGTCCGACGCGCACAACTGACTCTGCTTTACGTCGCCTACAGCTCTAACAAACCATAGCTGTAGGCAGAAAATTATGTGCGTCGTCGGTTCAGTCGAAATCAAATTCGATTTGAATTCAACGCAGCCGTTCAGCTGAGCTGACAGCGTACAGTGCTAAAAGGCATTTATTTTTAACGAATTTTAAAATGGAAACCAAGTTTTCACCAGAGAAAGACGAGAAATTAATCGATCTCGTACGAAAACTGCCCCCATTGTATACCGTCCCTTCCAAACGTCTGTTCATTCGATCTTCATTTTTATTTTGACGACGACAAGTAATCAAATTTAAAAGATCTTTTTCATGTTCTTTTTCAATAAGTATTGTCAGCAAATGGTTGAACATTTGTTCAGCCATTGTCAGGAAAAAAATTTTTGTCAAAATAATAATAAATATTTTCGTCTGCACTTATCAGCATAATATATGTCTAAATAAGCACTAAATCTAACAAAATACCCTCCTCTGAAACCGAAAAAGTTGAACGCTACAGATTCTGCTAACCGCGTATGTCGTCTGCGACGCACAGTTGTAATAAACCAAAGCTTAATGCAAAGGTAAGTACCTGTAAAAAATTGATCTAGTGTGCTGTAAGGTAATAGTATTATATACAGTTTTTGATTTCACCGTACACACTATAATTTTCATGTACTTTGCATGTCATGTAAACTTTGAGGTTATGTCGGCAGAACGGGCGGTTCTAAAAGCGGGGTGGTCCTGAATAAATAATACTATTATATCACTATTCGCGAATGCAGCTAAGAGCTCGCCCTCTGGCGGTGACAAGTGATACTAGCGAAACAAGGTAAACATTTCTTCTGTGTGTGACATTTCGTTTTGTATTTTATTTAAAACTGTGATTAGTGTTCGTTTTTTGAACACTGTTATTTTAAGAAAATAGTGTGATGAAAACTTCAGCAATTATGGATAGAAAGAAGAAACTGTCAAACTATTATTGTTCAGTTCAAGGTTGCTCTTCATGGTCCAAGAAAAATCCAGAATTAAGTTTTCATCAAACCATTGAAGAAATTTTCAAAATATTATTGCCGATAGATAATACTCCCTGAATTTCATGAGGGTTGTTAGTAAGTAAGGGCACTAGTTTGCAGACATAATATAAATTCCTAAATTTAAATTAACTTTGCCCAATTTTCCAATATAGTACCACATGATAAGCCTTAAAAACTGCCTCTCCTTCTGATATACAACGAGAGTTTTCGTTGGCATATATGTAAATAGGAAATGTATTCCACAACGGATAAGTTCATAGTTCATAACTTAATAAAATGTACATTAAATTGCAATGCTAGAGACAAATAAAGTAGACATAAATACTTGCCTTAAAATTTATTTATTAAATATTTGAAACCTATAAAATAACACAAAAGTCAAATAACCGCAGTTTGATAACAAAATTACTAATAATAATGACAAATAAGACAAATGTTGTTCAAATGAATGTGTAAACGCGAACGGCAATGTCAAAATTACCTTGTCTCAGAGCTTACTGCTTTCGCCGCTTGGCGAGCTTGCATCTTAAAAATTATCGCGGATAGCGCCATCTGTTTAAATAGATGGAAAATAAAGCTCTTTGTTAAATATTACATAAAAACAAAGAGTACGCACTACCTACTAGCCAATCCAAGAGTGCGCAATAACGAATTTGCGTACTCTTGGACGGAACAGCAAAATATATTTAGAACGAATTAATATTTATTTAAGTCCGTTTTATTTTTAAATGCATTAGATTTTTTAAATACATTAGATATTTTTCCAGATGTCACCTTATAAAAGAATTAGTGATCGTAAATTTTGTTTTACTACCACTATGCTTGAGGAAATTCGTGGAAAAATTGATAACGGTCGTTCCAAAAAATCTATTGCAAGAGAATATGGGATAAATGAGTCTACCTTGCGTAAACGACCGAAATAAGGCACTGTTCCTACTTCTCTAGGACGATTTAAGCCGGTGTTTAATTTGGAAATGGAAGAAGAGTTAGCAGAAGAGATTAGACGATTAGATAAATTGTTTTTTGGTGTAACATTTAAAAAACTGCAAATAAAATCCCAAAAGTCTTAGCTCCTAAAGGAAAAAGGAGTGTTGGAAAGATAGTATCAGGAGAGAGAGGGCAACTTATAACTGCAGTGTGTTGCGTAAATGCTACTGGTAATGTTATTCCTCCAGCTCTTATATATCCAGAAAAAGAGAGAAAAAAGAGCTATTGTTTGGGGCACCCCCGGACTCAATCCTCATGGTATCAGAAAGTGGTTTCATAAATTCAGAACTTTTTCTGGAATGGCTTCGTCACTTTAAAAAGTATGCAAAACCCAGTAAAGAAGAACCTATATTATTAATATTGGATAACCATACTTCCCATCAAGTTTGGCAGCGGTAAACTTTTGCTGTGAATCTGGTATACATTTACTAAGTCTTCCCTCACATTCAAGTCATAAACTACAACCATTGGATATAGGGTTCTTTGGCCCTTTAAAAACCGAATACAGTAAGGAAACGGACAATGGATGAACCACCCCGGAAAATTTATTACCCAGTCAGAAGTTGCAGCCTTATTTGGAATAGCATCTTCTACAGTTGCTTCTATAGCAAAGACCTAAAAAGGCTTTTCTGCGACAGGTATTTTGCCGTACAACCCAGATATTTTCAATCAAGATGAATTCCTCCCTGCCACTGTAACTGATAAGCCAATTAATAGTTTGCATTCAGATGTTAAGGTTCAGGATGTTGAAGTTCAGGATATTGAGGTTCAGGATGTTGAGATTGTAATCGAAGAGGCAGTTCATAAAGAACTGCAGAATAACCTGCCTTCTACGCCGAAGATAATTGCCAGAGAACTCTCTCCTCAACCCTCGACTTCTCGGTATATTAGTAACGAAACTCTGATTTCATCGACGCCGAATAAAGAAGATAGGCCCAAAATTATTTCTCATTTCATTATTAGAAAAAGCATCAGTGTTGAGACAAATACAGATAACAATCTTTTTACTCCATTGCCCTCTACTGATCATTCAGGTAAAATGTAATAAAGTAGTGTTGCAAAGTTAGTTTCATAAAGTACTTTTTTAGATAACAATCCTCATGACGACAAAGAAAATATAGTGCCAAGTCCGGAGAAAGATGCTCAGGTAGCCAACACATCTAAATATTACGTGAATGAAGTATTCCCTCTACCAAAATGCGTCAAAAATGAAAATAAACGAAAGAGAGCTGGAAAGAAGTCTGAAATTTTGACTAGTTCACCTTTCACGAAAATTCTCGTTGAAGCTGAAGCAACTATGAATGCCAAAGAAGCTGCGAAAAGGAAAATTAATTTTCCAACAGAAAAATACAAAGTAAAAAAATCATCTACAAAACCTCCAAAGAAATTCAAAGTAAAGCTAATTGAAAATGCAGGTGTCTGTCCGGCTTGCAATGAAATCTATTCGGACCCTCCAGAAATTAACTTAATTCAATGTTCATCCTATAGTCAATGGTTACATGACGAATGTACTTCATATGAAGGTGTCAATATATTTACGTGTGACTTTTGTAAATGTATAAACCAACAGTAATATATTTATAAAAATGTACCTATAGACCTTGCTTACTCTTGGAAATAGCAGTGCGTACACTTTTGCATTCAAGAGTGCGCATTTTCAATATTTTGTGTTTTGTTAAATATAGAAATTATTTATAGAGCAATGATTCTATTGTATGTTTTTTTTAATGTTTGAATATATATATTATTTAGAAAAGCTAAAAGTTTCTCTTAAAAATGAAGTATATTCTTAGAATATGTCTTTAAAAGTTAAGTGCGTGCTCTTACTCGATCTTACCCTAATTCTTATGAGGAATTGGTTACCATCTGTCAAATTAGATATGTTTGAAAATATATAAAAATGTACAGTGCTGCAGATAGTGGTGACTCCAGTGTGGTGCATAGTGTCCCTGGTAGCACAATCGTGTGCAATTCTAATACAAGTTGTTTCAAGTTTATTTAAAATAGACAAATTGTTTTGTGTCTCTTGCTGAAATATCGTTTCTTATGCAAGATACTTTTACAATACTTGCACCAGACAACCAAAAGAACCTGAGTCCAAAGGGGTGAATTAGTATAAGTCAAGTACCTACAATATGTCTTACCTACTTATTTCTAATGTAAGTCTGCAACATAGTCACTTGCTTTAATTTAGCCCTTTGTGCTCAAGTGCCCTGAATCAAATCCATGAAAGCTTTGATCAAGACGATTGCACAATGAATCTTGCAGTAAACCTGATGCTGATTTTAACAGTAGGTACACAGCAGTCTTGTATAAGTGTCTTGTGCAAGATTTTGCTACCAGGGGTTGTGTACAATTTCCTGGTTAGAATTTTGAAAATTTTTTATCTCGAAAACCAAGTTCGACTGCACAAAAATAACTTGAAATTCGTGTTCAGTACCATCGAAAAAAGAGGATAGGGACATTTTGCTGACGATTTAGACGGGTTAAGCTATAGTAAATAGTTACCCAACATACTTATAAGTATGTTGGGTAAATATGTATATCTAATTTGATAGTAAATAATTCCTCAAAACAGTTCTTATTAAAAGTTAAAGGCTTAGGTTGTGTTCAGATTGGGTTAGGTTAGGTTGGGTTGTGTCAAGATTGGCTTAGGTTAGATTATGTTGGATTAGGTTAGGTCGAGTTAGCGGAAAGAAAATAACTCACTAGTGTCTTATGACATATAACTCACTAGTGAGTTTTAGGCCACATTATTCCTTTAAAACGAAATAAATTATGGTATCATTATTACAAGTGTTGGACAAATAAATAAATCAGGGTATTTTAAACGAAACAGACATACCGACAAAAAACCATCAAAATAATTTTCTCAACGACCAAATAGAGGAATATGTTACTCCTCACATTTCTGGTTATGGTTAAGGGCACCAGAATCCGGATCTATAAAAATGTTGAGTTTACCGTTTCATGTTGGAAACTTTCTTCTGCCAGACAATCATAAGATTTCCAACAATCTGATATGGTAGTACCATTGTTATTTACTCATACAATGGTAGTACCCATTTCTTGATTACCTCGAGCACTGTATCCTGTTTTACCCTGTCATCATAGGAACGAGAAAACATTTTTTAGAATCGCGTTCAATACCTCCAACACTCCATAATTATTCTACCCCTATTATATTTCCGTTTGCCCATCCCCCCACTCCTATTTGCTCAGATCCTTCTATAATGTAGACTAGACAGACCCCTCTGCAAAAACTAGATGAATCTACGACAGTTCTAAAAGAAATAAAGTTTAGTTCATGCTCGATCAACGTTTGTCTAGGGTGGAAAGGTAGCCAAAGTGATATAAACTTGCAAATTGTGTCCAGTATTAATTAAATTAATTAATTATGGGCCCTGGCGTAACACTTAGGTATATACCCAGGTATAAACTTTGGTATGTGAAATCAGTAACTATACCACCATAATACCACATATCTTAAGCTTAGTGAAAGTGAATCAAAGCAAAAAATGAAGCAAATATTTAAGAAAGAATGTTGTTAATTGGTAATCTAGAAGAAACGTTTAGAATTTCTATACTTTCAAAACGATCAACTAACAGGCCTTACACAAGTAATCAAGTATGGATTTGCAAGAGTCTAATATGTCTGTTCTGGAAAATCTGTAAAGATATTAGGCATGTATGATCTCATTTCGCATACTGCCCCAGCTGCCCGGTAATTTGTGAAAAAGCAAGAGAAAAGAAAATGTACCTACATACGTGGTGGGACAACTTTATTAAAAATACGCACAAAATATCAGATTATCAGATTGGGAACAGTAGATCGAGTTTGAAACATTTTAGAACAATATCTCCATTAAATTTTGAACATTTTATAAATTTGATTAAATCAGAGTTGCTGGTCAGGAGTCCATAATTAGAAAGAATATTTCGGTAACTAAAAAACTATTCCTTACTTTTACGATTATTATTCGTTACAGAAGATTCTTTTCATAATCTACTATATTTTAGGAGTTGCATATTAAATATTTCAAAAATGATTCTTGAGCTTCTTTAGCAGCTTTAATTGAGAGAATATAGTAAACATGACATAAATTTATCTTATTTTCATTTTATTTTGTTAAACTTTAATTTTACGTTACTCTTTTGTTAAGATACTTTAAATTAATTTTGAAAATGTTCTTATTAAATTATGCTAAGAAAAAACTTCGTAAACAAATCACATATTTTATGAATTTTTTCTTAACTTCCCCAGTGGTCATTTTCATATTCACTCTAAACGTTTTATTTATTCATTTTATTTTTCAAATAATTTAGTTATAGTTCTATTATTTCATCCTCCAACCACTGCTTTTTCATTGTACTACATATAGTTTTTATAATAGAACACTGAGTTTTGTTAGAACGAAATTATAATTGTTAGTGAGTATTTTAATTTCTTATGCAAACATTGTTCATAAACATTATTGGCGAATATTGTTAGCTAACACTGTTTACGTCAGTGTAAATCCGGCGTGACATAATACAATAATAATATAAAAAAAATAAAATTCTCAATGGCGTAGATGTAGAGGTGCCATTTTTATAAATAAAAGAATATAAATCAGTATTTATTAACAATATTTTATCCATCCAAACCTATTGTAATACTGTTCTACTATAAAGTAGAAGTAATTTGAATGGTTAGTTTCGAATAATTTTGATAGAACTTTAAAATATTATTTATCCCAGTCACTGAGAAGTTACTGGGATAGAGATCCGACGATCATGGTACCTATACTACTTTAATTAAATTAATGTGTTACTTAACGTAGGCAATTTGTTTTTAAAATGTTTCGAAAACTGTGTACATGACAACGCGGTTTTAACACTATAATTCAGAAATTAATTATACAGGGTGTTTGGTAAGTCGATGCATTCCTTGCAGGAGGTTATAGTGCAAATGATTTGTGATATATTTCCTTAATATACCAAATTCCGAAAACGCTTAGTTTCTGATCTACAGGGTGATATAGTTTTAATAAAAAAATGTAAATTTATAAATATTTCAGAAACCGCTCAGAATATTTTAAGAAATTTTACAAGCTTTCACAATTAACAACAAAAATTATTATTATTCCTCGCAGTTAACATCAGTCTAAAAAATTTTTATCAGTTTTTAGATTCACTATTTACTATCCAAACAGTTTTTTATTACAACTTAATTTAAATTTAATAGTAGTAACAAATAGAAGATTGGAGTATCCATCATATTAGTCACTGTTTTTTTTTAATTAATAATAACCCTTGCTCTAAAAGAACAAGTCAAGAGATTGACTTTATAGGTACTTAGTTTTGCTTAACTGGAAGGGTTATTTATTCAAAAAATTTTCTTGTCAGTGTGACAGTACCCAGTTAAATAAAAATGGTAGCAAATGACGCCACAAATAAATGATTACATATATTCTAGAAAAAAATACTGAAACATATTTATTTTATTGAAATGTGAACAACGTACCTACATATTTTATAATTATAAAAAATACAGGATGTTACTACGATATTCAATGTTTTTCCTGAAAATAAGTTTTTGAAACTCTTAAAAGATCATAGAATTTTTACAGGTGAGGGGGGAGAGGGATTGTTGCACCTGATACACAAAGAAATACAGAATATTTAGTACGATGATCAAGTTTTTCCTCATAACTTTAGGTATTGTTTTCTTTATATGAATAGAAAATAGCTATAGAACACTTCCATTTTTTGTGATCGACGCATACCTTGATGTTAAAATTAAATCTTTAATTTCAACTCTGCGTTCGTAACTGTTGATAATTGTATTTTTTTTAATTATAAAGTCTGACACCTTAGACATTAGAAAAATTTTAAAGAATATCGAGTAATATTTTTTTTAGCTCAACAAATATTCGTATTATATATTCTTTTGAACTAAATTGTGTATATTTATATTTTTGTTACATATGTCACTTTTATAAATGTTGTGCGATTATGTCAGAAAAAAAAATAGGAAATTTTAACTAAAACATTTTATTTTAAACAAAACTCAAATTTTAAAATTTTGAAACAAACATTTCTATAAATTATGTATACTAACTGTGCAATGCATAAAAAATTATGATTAAGTGCAATTTTCAGAGGTAATTATTTACTATTATTTGACACTAACTTATAAACTTATTAAGGAACAAATAATAACTAAAGTCAGATACTGTACAAAATATTTGTATAATAAATAACACATGAATAATACAAAGAAAACCACTGAGGAATAAATTAACACTCGAACAACAACTTCATCAGTAAACTCGAAGTTTCTGCTGCTGCTGGACATGGTAGGGTGGTGCTCCAGATTGCTCTACTTTTCCAAAAGTAAAAGTTTTTGATACCTTCAACATCTTGGGCTGGTGAGATGAAGTGGCTTGACTTGGAGACCTCCAATACACTGTCTGAATAGCGTTTCTTCCTGCGATGTAGCGAGTTGCAGCACCAACTAGATTTTTGGACGACATCTTTACTTTTCCGAAAACCTTTTAAACGTTCTTGAAACTGTTTCTGGACAAATAATATAACCACAGGCTATCTGCTTAGTAACAGACTGTACGCTGATGGTGACTTCAAACTGAGAATTGGAAGTGATTTGAAATGGGTTACACTGGCTATTTATATGAAACTCTTATCTCTTTGCTACGAGACTGAACTGATTACTTGTATATATTATTGTCCAGCTGATTTAAGCGTGGTAACATACGAAGCGTCTTAAAAAAATTCCGTTTTGTGCATGAGGTAATTCCTTGTTACACTTGAATTAAGGAAAACAGAATGACTAATGGAATATCAACAAAAGTATGGACTATGTCTACACGATTATGATTTATCAAACAATATTTTTTATATTATTTTAACAATATTTACAAAATTTATAAACATTTGTAAGTACAAAGTACAATCTAAAACCTTTTATTAAAACTCTCCATCTGGAGATTGTTAATAATAATACTCTTAAATAATTTCATGAATTAACTTTTTTTTTTTAACAACGAAAGGAATTAGAAAGGTAACCGAGTTATTTCTGGTGTGTTTCATAATTTTAGAAGTGTATGTACTTTACTAAAATTCATAATAAGGACAAATTTATCAAAAACCAACCATTGGCAGATTCAGTTCAATTTATGTATTTTTTATAATTTTCAGTTCATTCAATAAATAATAAATACTTATGTAAAATATATGCAGAACAATAGGATGCAACAATACAATGTGTAAAAATGAAGAAACATTTTTTTCTTCCAATTTGAAAAATATTTTCTTCTATAAATATTTGTCTTCATTTTAAGATACTGAAATACTGAAATTTAAAAAACAGTTAGTTTTTGCTTTCCGCGACAAATAATAGTACCTTTTGTACGTAAAACTGAATAGAGAATAGGAATGTTTAGTCAAAAATGACATACAGAGCGATACAAAAAATTTATAGTTATTTATAGTTATAGTTTTTTATATCATTAAACAAAAAACTAAGTAAATATTTGAGTTTCTCATCATCAATACTCCCAGTTCCCCGAATTTCGTTAAATTACCATGGTATTGAACAAAAGAACTCAAGAACCAAGGCGTTGCGGACCCATGTTCATATCAATTTTTTATTTTAAAATTAGTCAAAGATTCACACTTTAAAATTTGATGAGTATTTAATAAACACCCTGTATAGATGTAGATCTAAACAGGGTGTTTATGCATTCATTTTACGCAAAAACTGTAGCTCGCTCGGTACTGAAAAAAATATTTTTTATAATGCTCGAAATTTTATATTTAATTTAAATTAAAATGGTTCTACAGTAAAAGATATGTAAAAAATCAAGAGATCATTTTCAACCAGTAAAAGTTTTGCATTTTAATATTGATAATTGATAAAAAAAAACTGCAACCAACTTATCTTACAATTTTTTCACCTTCAATACTATTTTATTCACGTATTCGTTTCAATTATACAGAAGATATTTAGAGAAAGTTATAGCATTTTTTGTTAAAATTCAATACCCTGTCTCAAAAAACGAAGGTTTCTAGGACAAATATTTATATAAGAAAATATTCTTAAATTAGGATGAGGAAAAAGCTCCTTTATTTTGGACATATTATATCTAGTTATAACACCCTGTATGTTGGTACCACTAAACGTACCTTTGTCGTATTACATTGTTTGTGAAAACTTGTATTTAAATATGTTTAGTTATGTTCAAGTGGAAAAGATCAATGTACAAAAGTATTCGAAATATAACAATGTTCAGATAAAAATAATTATTGGAAAACAAAATACTCTGTATTTTTCCAGCAAATAAGTTTAAGATAGAGTACCTATGTATAAATAAAAACAGGTTTTCTGTTAATTAAAATTAAATAGTGAACTAACATTTCGATATTATTATACTTACTTAAATGACCATTCTAATAAAGAGATATCTGCAAGGTGTATTTATTATGACATTTTTTTTATAATAATCCATTATTATTTCATGTAATAGTTTCATAACGCGGCAGTTCAAAACTGTATCTACCTATAGGTATCTAATGACCACCATGTAGGTAAATAAATTTCACAAAAATTTTTGACATAGTGTTTAATGTTTTATGTGCATGTAGGTTTAGATGTACCTATAGGCCGACCCGGAACTGATGCCGCCATTATAGGAAACCGGAATGAGCAAACATGTGTGCTTAAGTAAAAAATTCTATCTTGATAAGTTGTGAAGTCATCGAAATAATTTTTCTCATTTTGATAAATATTTTTTCCAGATGAAACTCTTTTTCCTCAACAACTTTTATTAAAAAAGTTTTTCGATATCTCTTCTCATTCAAAAGCTATAAGACGATATGTAGAAGAAAAATGCTAGTTCCATTAGGTCCGTTACTGATTTTGTCAGAGTTGCCATGGAAGAAAAGATACTTCTAATGTTTATATAGGCTATTTATTATATCTAAAAAACAGGGTTAAAAGCAACTATGTCGTTCAAGCAATTTTATTGCATGAATCGTTAAAAGGGTCATTATGAAAAAACCGCGGAGTGCTTTTAAAATAGAGGGTGGAACTTGGAGATAGGGGTGAAAATACACCCCTTTCAGTTTTTTAATTGAAGTTCGAAAACGAAGCAATATAGGTAGTTCATAAGAAAAATTATTTAGAGAATTGAATTTTCCATCGAAATGGCTTATTTAAAAAATTTGAAACGAAAAATTTTATGCAAAAAATCGTTAATAAATAATTTGAAAAAAAGCAAAAAATTCGATTTTGATTTTTTTTTATTTTTTGCCTCTAGTTTTTTTTGAGTAAAGATCGGTATAGGCATTGCTTCACAAAAAAAGTAGATACAATTTTCTTCCAAAAAAGAAGTTGTAAAGTATTTTTGGATAAAAATTGCCTGATATATGGCCCCTTAAACTTAGCTAATTTTTCGATTTTCGTTGCGTTTACCCTTATACGTTTTAATTCTCATTTTTTATAAAAAATTTAAGGAAATAAGACGTTTAAGGATTTTTATCACATCTTATTCGAAGGGTCATTAAAAATGAAAAAACGCAGGATGGTATTAAATTAGAGGGTTGAAGTTGAAGATAGTGGTGAAAACGCACTTTTGCAGTTTTTTAAATATAGCACGAAAACGAAGCAATATTTCGGTATAGTTCATAGGAAAAATTTTGTAGAAAATTGAATTTTCCATCAGAATAGCTTATTTAAAAAAAATTAAAAGAAAAATTTTATGCAAAAACTCGTTAATAATCAATTTAAAAGAAGCATTAGATTTTTTTATTTTTTTTTACATTTTTGACTAATTTTCTTTTTAGTAGAAGTAGGCAGAAAATTGCTTTACAAAAAAACTAGATGTGATTTCCTTCAAAATGATGCATTTTCAAAAGTTTTTGGACTAATATTGACTGAGTTATGACCGGTCAAATATTTTTTAGATTTTCGTCGTTTTTAACATAATAATGATTATAATTCTTATTATTTTTACAACGAATTGGTTATATTTCTTTTTTACTATCTCAAATAAGGAGATTTATAATAATATACATAAATGATTTAATTTAAAAGCTACTTACTAATTATAGCTACTCAAATATTGTTTAGAATTTAAAAAAATTAAAATTAAAAAAAGAATTAAATTGAAAAAAAATTCAATTCCGGTCCCGTAAAAAACCACAAAGGCCAACTTTAACAATAACTTTTTTGAAAAAAAAAAAAAAATAAAAACAATAATAACGTAAAAAACAACAAAAACCAAAAAAAAATTAAAATTGAACCGGTAAAAACGCCAACAATAGTACAAAAAAAACTGAAAAAACAGCATCATGAAGAAAAAAATATCAACTAGTTTTTTGGAAAACAAATTTCCTTGCAAAACTCCAACAAAAAAAAATGAAAAAAAAAAAAGAAAAAAATCAAAAAATCTTATTTGCTTCTTTAAAAATTGTTTATTAACGATTTTTTGCATAAAATATTTTTCTTTTAAAATTTTTAAATAAGCCATTTCGATGGGAAATTCAATTCTCTACAAAATTTTTCCTATGAACTACAACGAAACCGAAATTCGGATTCGTGCTAGAGCTAAAAAAAAAAAAAAGTAAAAGTGCACCCCCACCCCCAAACTCAAAAGCAACACCACCCCGCGGTTTAATAATTAATAACGACTCGAACAACACATCGGAAGAAAAACCCTGAAACGTCTAATTCCCTCCCTTTTTGCAAAAAAATAAAAATAAAAACGAAAAAGGGAAAACCCAAAAAAAACCAAAACAAGAGCACTAAAAATGAACTTTGGAAATAACGTAAATCATTGTTATTAACTTCGATTTAAAATTCACAATAATCCGAATAAATGTTGAAATCTGGACTTTGGCTGGTCATTTGCAAAAATACTTACCCGCGTCAAGCTTTTTTAAGAATGTAGACTTAAATTCTTGGAAATAAATGATGATAAATTACATATTTATTTGATTAATTCTATTGAAAAAATATTGTTTGGTACATAAGAGTCTCATTTAAGCAAATTAGTTACGTAAAATGTTTCGTCATACCCTCTTACTTTAAATAGTATACCTACATCTCATTTTTAAGTATTTATTTGACACTTGAGTTATAGTTGCTGCAATATTTTTAGTTCTGCAAAATAAAATTCCTTTAAAAACTGAATTAAAATTTCACATAACGTCAAGTCAGCTATATTTATTTATTTAGACTGTTTTATTGGTTTAATTGTTATAATATATTTTCTACATTCAAAATTGAAGAGATATTTATATCTAATAAATTATTAGTAATAATATGCAAATATTAGACACGTGTATGTATGATTTCTCATATTATTTTATCCAATGCGGTAGAAATCAGTATAATTGTTATTAATTTTATACATAAACAATGTTTAAGGAAACGTATGCGACGTACAAAATAACAAATTTATCTTTTAAAAAATTCCGCCATTCAAATATATTCTCCTAACTGCGTGTTCTTTTTAATTAGTTATTTATAAAATCTCATTTCTTGTCAAATTTACTGTGACGAACTGTTTACTGCAGAGAAAACAATCTGTTATACTAGTAATAATCCATGTTGTAGTAAGTTTATAGAAATTTATAATAAATGTAGGTACCTACTATTTTTGTAATTATTTACTTCTTACGTTTTTCGTTACTTTTTTTATTACTTTTGAGTATTTCTGCCACCTTAATAGAAAAAGAAATTAAATAAATAAACCCTAGTGCCAAATAGGATCCGTCAAGGAGTCTACTTTATAAGCTTTACATTACCTACATATCCAGAAATATATAGATAAAATAGATTTAAAGAAATTAATAATTTTTTCACGATTTCACTAAAGGCGATTTGGCATATGGCAAGTTGACGTTTCAAAATCTTTTTGTTTTCACTCTTAAAACAATTAATCACCGAAAATATGTCATTGGTCTTGTTTTGATTATTTATCTTCCATTGGGATATATCATACAATATTCATTCTTTTTTGACGAAAATCCATTATAATACTGAGTAGCAGTAGCTTATAATATCTATTCTGTTCTGTTCTGTCGATGAGGATGTTCAATTATCATTTAGAGAATTTAAAATACATTTATCAGCATTTAACAAAATAAACTCTAACTGATTTAGTTTTATTTTACCTGCGTTACATTTTTTTTTCATTAAATACTTCGTGACATTGAATAAAGTAATTGTGTATTTATGTTATTATCATTGTTATATTTTGATCTTTGCATTTTTTTAATATAGTCCCAATGTTTTCCGATTCTAACATTTAACGGTGCTAAAATATGTATGTAATAAACATATTGTTTATTACATACACATAAATGCAGTTTTATGAATTGTGATATTCTTTTCCCAACGTTTTTGATAAAATTGTTCCTAATCTATTCAAAGTTTGAAAAACTGTTATAATACCTATTAAACTTTATGTTGGCGAAAGTTTGAGATATTAAAGTAATTGAATCGTAGAACTTAGATACTACTTATACTAAAAACAGAAGATTTTGGAAAGTTGCCAACGTATTTGGCGAAACATGTTATTCCGTGGAAAAATCAGAATTTTAGATAAAAAAAGTAATTCAGTAAAAAGAGAATTAAAAGATTATTAGGCGTTCGTTTTGTTGAAGGGTGAATGTCTTTGCAACTATTATATTGCCAAGGTATTGCAGGTAATAAAAAAAAAAAAATTGTATAATATCTTACATCTCGCTTAAGGTAGATAAATAAACCAAAAAAAAAACGTCAATTTGGTTTTCAGTCTCATTGATTGAAAGTTTCGAAAGTCAAATCAGAAACAGAATGTTTTCGAAATATTAGCTTGTCAGTGAAATCGCGAACAATAATTTTTCTCAGTGTGAAATATCTCTAGTTAGGCAAATCTAAGTTTATATTTTGACTGATCATGTTTTATGCGAGGGCATATATTTACATTACTTTCAGTGTGGCCTAATAATTACTATAATACTTTTATTACTACGTAATTAATATAATTTCTTTCAATATTTTTAGCTAATTTTTGGACTAAGGCCTCAAATGCAGCAAATTCCTATTTCTATTGAAATGCGAAGAGAAAAATAAGACTTATTTTTTATAGTGCATTCTTAAATATGATATTTTGGCAGTTAAATTAACGTATTTTCATAATTTTAGTTAATCGCATGAAAAAAAAGAACAAATTTACAAAATTTTCGTACCACATACAAAAGTTTAAGTGAATAAAATAAAAAATAAGCAATTGATCCTTTCAGGTACTACCTGCCGTTTAAAAATTTAAATTTCTATATTGTCTTCCAAAATATTTAATCAAAAGTACATATTGTAAATAAGGAAACATTTTTATTTTGGCTAAAAACTTTTTTAACTGCTTCCGATGACCTCCTATTAACTTTTATTATCAAGTACCTATCGTTTAACACATTTACATATATTATATACATCACACATATTACAAATTTTATTTTGACTTACGAAATATCCATAACAATAAATATATTTCGTAATATTATTTATTAGTAGTCACGTTTTTGACATAGATAGTTAACGACATAATCTTGTTTTATCTTTCCTCAATTCATAAATAGTATCCAACATTCCTTGTTAAATAGAATCATTAATGCTTTTTTTTAAAATGTTCTCAGTTCTCATTCAAATTTTATTTTTACATATAATATTCACTGCTTCAATTATATTTAATATGAACATCTAGTCGAAGACGAAGGATAATTTTGTTAAAATTTTCATGACTAAAAAAAAAATTGGAATAATTTAAGCACATCTGATATTCGGTAGTGTCTAAGGTGCCGTAGAAGGAGACGAGGAGAAAAATTTTCCGAAATGTTTATATTGTTACGATAACATTTTAAAATAACACCATTTGTTTAGCTACAAAATAGAGGTGTGCAATTTTGAAAGATGGATTTTAGTGATTTTCTTTTTTTCATTATCGAAACACTAATAAGTAGAATTCGGGACTCGGTCGGATGATCATAGCCGTCGCCGATGCCTTCCGCTACACAGCACCATATGAAACCGGTAATAATGGCAGTTATTGGTTTCGCGTTTGCGTTGGCTATACGTGTTTTAATATTCTAATAATGTTGAACGCGCCAAGGTGTAAAAAACGATCTTTCGCTTATAAAACAAATAACAAATTTATTTATTTTTATTTATACCTACCTGTTTATTTGTTTACGACGGACACGCCTATGACTAGCCGACGAAAACTCCGAACTGTATTAATAAGATTGTAAACATTATTCCAATAAAAATATAATCATTTGTTTAATAATTTTTTATTACTAGGGGCCCGTCCCGGCTTCGCACGGGTGGACATTTATTTTAAACATTTTGGGATATAAAAAATATAGCCTATGTCACTCAGGGATAATGTAGCATTCTAATGGTGAAAGAATTATCGAAATCCGTCCAGTAGTTTTTGAGTTTATTTGTAAAAAAAACATACATGCATACAAAATACAAATCTTTCCTCTTTATAATATTACCATAGATATAGATATAGATATAGATATAGATATAGAAGTATAGATTTATTTGGATAAGGATTAATACAAAGACATGAATAACGTGGTGTATTAGACATTGTCTGGTTTTTGTTAACATTTCTTTCAAAAAAGTAGTTATAGTGACCTAACTATAATAGTTGGACTTATAGTACCGCGAAGATTTTTATAGATATTGATATGTTCTTTAATATTGAAGGACATTTTTTTGTTCTATCATTCATAGTGTCCGCAGCGCATGCGACGAAAGACATTTAATGGCAATTTTTTTCATACTTTGGTTTACATTATTGAAGTTTTAGTAGGGATCCATATTTTTTTCTAGTAAAAAATATAGCCCATGTTACTCAGGGATAATGTAGCATCCTAATGGTGAAAGAATTATCGAAATCCGTCCAGTAGTTATACATACATACATACAAAAATACAAATCTTTCCTCTTTATAATAGTAGTATAGATTAGTATAGATGAGTGATGCAATCCGCTACTAAATTTGCTAAAATAATTTTTAGATAACAGATAATTATTGTAAGAAGGGTTCAAATTTATTTGAAATAATTTGTCTCTTATGAAAATATACTTAAATGAGAAATATCAAATAGATATACATATTTCCTACTATTAGATTAAATTTAAAGAAAACATATATAATTTATTGACTAAAACGACACTGCACATTTTCAGTTTACTATCTACTGGTTTTATCCATATTTTCCATGAATTACACGCTATTTTACTTAAAATGTTCGATACTCAGTAACAGCATTAAATCTCCATTAAATTTAAAAAGCGAATAATCTGAAAGCATTTAAAACACGTTCTATAAAATTCAGTTGTATTAAGAAGTTTTAGTTGTGTCTTAGTTATAACGAAACGAAATTAATAAAAAATCTGTTTACTTGCATTATTACAAAGGAAAAAGAATGAAAACAGATTTAATTATCTTAAAATTATCTTCACGTTAAATTTTATGATGCAATTGTTGAAATTATGAAGAGAGAATTTAAAATTGTATTAAGAATTTGTATTATATATTTCTATGCACTTACTGATACGTATAGGTATCTTATTTTAAACTAAAGATGTAAATATTGTTACTTTATGTTTTTAAATTAACCTCAGTGCCCAAATTGAATCCAAATAAAACTAATTAAAAATTATAATGCAATATGATTTATATTTCTATAACGATTATAAAATGTATACAATAAAATTAATATATGAACCTCGATATGAACATTATGAAATTGCATATCATTTAGGAATAGGTACTTATTTTTCTTTTACAGAAAACTTATCATTTCACCTTCTGTACTTATTTATATAACCTAGTTTGCTTTCGATATCAGAATAAATACTTATATTAACTATGGTCAATCAGTGTTTAATTTGTAGGTACTTACTAAAATGTAAACATGTAAACAATTTTTCTAAGTACAGGATAAGGAAGTATAAGTTTAATTTATCTGTCCTTAAATTTCTGAATGGTAATTAAATATTTCCTTTAGGTTACTCTCTGAAATCATTTATTATAGTCTTAGCTTTCTTCTTTATTTTTTAGGTATTTTGCGACATGTGGAATAATTTAAAAAATTAGAGAAATAAACCCTTGCTGTTTTCGTCTTCTGAACTTTTTTGATTTTTCATTTTAGTTACTTTGACAGTTTAAATTTGTTCACTTTTTTCTGTTTCCATAGCTAGAGGTATCATAAGATGATGTGTATTCTATTATTACTTACTTTGACGTACATTCAACAAAATTATCACGGTTTTTTAAATTTTCCTTTAATGGTATTATTTTTCTTTAATTAATCCTTTTGGCGCAAGGGTTTATTTTACTAATTTTTTCATTTTTTTTCACAGGTGGCAAAATACCCAAAAAAGTTTCGTTTAGGTTGTAAGAAGTTCAATTTTTCAATGTACACTATATATTAAGGTGACCATATCCCTGGCCGAGAAATAGTCAAATTTCTGGGGTTTTAGGGTGAAATCTTGAAAAATAAAACGTGTACAACAAAAGTAAAAGCAAAAATAAAATCCTTGATGTTCTGTTTATTCATTGTTACTATTTAAATTTACTCAAATAAAATAATAACTTAAAAAGAAGCTTTGTAAAACATGCGTTTGCTATTATCCTAATCCATTTTAGGAATTATTTTCACGTACTTATAAATAAAAATAAACAATTTTATGTAGGACTAAGCAAGTAAATGTTAAAAGAATATTTACATGTGAAGTTATACAGGGTCGGAAAGTCCCCATGGTTCATCGGCCGTTACGTGAGAGCGATAAAGTAAGTCATAAAAATCCGTGCGATAGAGAAAGATGGCTATAATGAAGGTGTCTAATAGTCACCGCCCATTTCGCCCTTCCACAAATAAGATGTGGATCTTATTTCATGGATCATATTTTCGTTAGGCAGCGTGCTAGAAAAGTAGTTATGTAATATAATAGACGTAATAATCCATTTTCCAAAGAATAATAAATTAATTATACTCTGATATGCTATCGTCTAGTTTATTTAACTTAACACCTATATCAAATATAAACCATAAGTAAAGGTTATGCGTTCAAACAACACCACAATCTACAAATGAACGGGTCAGAGAATTCTCAATCTAAATGATACTGAATGACTTCTTGAAATGGAATTATGTGATATACGAGTAGATAATGAATGCAGCAAAACTGCATTAACAAAAACCTGGTAAAACGACTCTTGTAAGATACAAAAAGTGTTGATGTTGAAATATTGCGTTTTGTAAAATCCAGTAATCCTTGCGTAAAATTTACAAAAATATTATATTCACTAGTAAAATGTCACTGGAGTATGAGATACCTGTAATGAAGGTTATTCCAGATAATACATAGGGACCTATGTAATAATTTATATCTTTACAAAAACTTAAATCTGTTTCCCAAATATGCAGTTATTTTCTGAAATATTTACAATTCCTATCCTAGCAACCTCTCCATGCAGCTTAATAATTAATACTCGTATATATCCTTTATATAAAATAACAGGGTGTTTCATAACCCTACCGACACGCAAAATCCCGGTTTTCTCAAAAAAACGTCATTTTTTCGAAACATTTGGATATGATAAGGATGAAGCAGATTACGTCTTATAATTCGATGGACCGTGGCATGTGGTATATTAAATTGTCTAGATAATCGCCTAGTGCTGATATGAGGGTCATTTTCAATACTTCTTAAAAGTCGTACCTCGTTTCGTGCGTTTACTGCATGATTAACACGTCCTGACTAGAAATGATCCAGACTCTCGAGCCCGGTGTGGAATCAAACGATCAGGAAATCTTTTTCGGTACCGTCATAAAAGCCTAATACTAACAAAATGTCAACTTTTTCACGAAATGAAAATTTTGCAGGCATTTTCCAATACGATGGAATAGTAACTACGTGGCAATGTGTAGTCTTTGTAAACGTCAAAAATAACACATGAAATCATAGCCTACTAGTCGTAAAATTGCATACTGTACTTTTTGTCCGATTCAATCGTAAAATCCCGATTTTTTCGAAAAATTTGTAACAGTAAAAAAAAATTTAAATTAAATTTCCTGTAATACTTGAAAAACTATTTAATAATTGGCGCACTGATAAACAAATCAATGTCATTTTAATGGTGCCCTACCCCTAGTCGGGCCCTACAATCTGGCTTCTAACAAATTTATATTTTTGCCAAATAAAGATAACAATAAATGCAAATCATGTACCAAATTTGGTTGCTCTATGTCAAGGCATTGCTGAAATATTATTGTTTTTCAAAATTTAATACTCATCTTCAGAGGCCAATAGCTCTTCAACGGTATATCCCAGAAAAAATGTTACATAACAAATCAGCATTTTTAAGATCTTCTACGCATGCCTGCTCTGTGTCGGTAGAGTTATGAAACACCCTGTATATACAGATTTTATTTCCTCTGTATTAATGTATATTCTTTAGCATGTCTTAATATATGAAATACATTGTTACTATGTTTAATATTATAAGGGCCATCATCATAGAAAGGATTTAATTATGGTTTGATTTTATCTATTCTAACAAACATGTTCACAATTGTTTATGACTGAATTATTGAAAATTTTTTGATTACTTTAATCACTTGCTTTTGTCAGTCAAATATTGTTAAAGATTTCATAAAAATAATCAATCAATCATTTCTTTAAAGAATACTCCAGGAACTCTTAATAATTGTTTATAAAAACTAATTTCGCAGAAGAATATTTGAAATCTTCCTTTATTATTGCTGTGAAATCTAATCTGTTCTCCTTACACTCTAATCTTTCTGTGTAGGAAAAAATGGTAAAGTACAAAGTTGCAGGAAATTCTATTGCAAAGAATAGGATATTTTTTTCCCAATAGAGAATATAAAGATTTATTGAGTAAATCTAACAGCGGAAAACCTACCTACGCAGTAGTTCCATGGCAATCTTGACTGTGTGGAGGATCAATAAATAAACCAAAATATTGTGTATCTATCAAAGCAAATGTATAACATTGTCATTGTAATCACAAAAAAGAGAGGATTCGGAAAAAACGACAAATATACAGGGTGTTCTATGTAACAAAAACAAAAGTTTGATTTATATCTTCGAAATACAACAGTAAATTGGTTTTTCTTATATTGCCTTAAAACTGCAAGAAATTTTCCTAAAACTTTTGTAATCACAAGACAGAAGAGTAAAAAAGATAACGGGGCTAGAATATTATGTGAATGAATGAAATCGTTCAATAAAACCATTACTTTGCTAGTGACATGCGGTTGTATGTATTCTATGCGATTCTAAATATGTAAGGAATTCTTTAAATAGATTTGACTCAAACTTACCTTGATAAGTCGTACCGAAACGATAAATATTTTGTGAGAATAATGTCTTGAAGAAATGTTTCTAAGAAAGTTATACCTCTGACAATTTTGTAAAACGATCAATAACTGTTAAAATATAACAATCATCAGAAGGAAATAAAGGCCCAACAACATCTAAATGAATATGTTCAAATTCTGTTTTAGTAATTTTGTTGTTGATATCATCAAGTCTTCTATATCTTGAATATGGTAAAACACTTCTTATAACAATCCTATATTACTTTACATATACATATTTTTTTAACAGCAAATATTTTAGCAACTTCTCCATGCAACTTCATAATATACTCTTATATCGTTTATATAAAATAGGTTACTGTAAATCTAATTATTAAAATACAAAATAGCAGTATCGAACTTGATAATAATATGAACATATACAGGGTGTCCCAGAATAACGTGTACAACGGAGGACCACGGATTTGTGGACTCAAAATAGACAGATTTAGGCTAATTCACCTATATTCGAAATTGCTTCGTTTGGCCGCTAGATGGCCTCAAAATTCGTGAAAATTTTTTGAATTTTGTAAATAACTCGAATACGTATTAATCGATTTTGATTATTTTTGGGGTGTGGACTTTTGCTTTCAATCTACACCCTTTGGTGTTATACAGTATGTTTTTTAAAACTTTCAACTCCTACAAAATTGATGTATGGTGACAATATCCGCTCATAACTTTTTCCACTTTCGGGCAATAATTAATAATAATAATATTAATAATAATAATAATAATAATAATAATAATAATAATAATAATA
>NW_019416650.1:26080-32115 GCF_000390285.2 Anoplophora glabripennis
TAGTTAGATAAGTTATCTAATTATCAGTTTAATTAAATTTGAGAAAGTACATAATTTTGAGACTAATCAAGAAAGAAATACGTCCAATTTTAGCGAAAAAAACAATTCACTTTTTATAAACCATTCATTTATTAATATTAAAATAACCTATTTTCACTGAAAAACTGTTAGTTCACATTAAGCTAAGATATATTTCTAATAATCTTATGTCATCTACATCTTAAAATATGTAGATTAATAATAAAGAGGCGAAATGTGATATTACACTAAAAATAAATTAACATTCAAATAAGATTTATTACAAAACTATGAACTTATTATTAGTTACTTTTCACAATATATATGCTAGGCAATATCCAAAACTAGGATTAGTTCATGGCAAACGATATTTATTTAGTCCAAATAAATCATTTTTTCAGTGTAATTTGAAAGTCATGCCCAGGAGATCGTTTTTCTAGATATGTCTTGATATGTTCTGGTGTGGAAGTAGGTTTGCAGCGTCCTACATACAGCCATAGCCTACGTCTTGGGGCGCTAAATTCTTCTGTTATGTCTGTGTTGTTAGTCCCCATTACCATATTTGTGTTTCCATTTCTATTAGAGTTAAATTTCTTAAACGAATACTTGTTTTTGTGGGTATATCTGCGTCTACCGTTTTTATTTCCATGTGAGTTTATATTTACAGTTTTTTGAGACCTAGGTTCTTCAATAACAGTGTCTATAGACGATAATGTTTCTGTAGAACAGTTTAAATCGTGTTGGTTATTTTCTACAATATGTTTTTTGTTAATCGTCATCTGGTTTAAATATTTATTATTATTAGTAAGAAGTTTTACCATATCAATATTTGATTGTCTCAAATCCATAATTTCCTGTCGCAGTGATTTTATTTCATTTAATAGAAATTCACTTTGTTCTTGTAAATGTTTCTGGATGACAATTTGCACTGCCTCAAGAGTAAATGTAACACAATTTTGAGATTTACTGATATCAGCTTTCAGAGCAGCACCACGAGTCATGTTTAATCTGTTTACACTATATATAACTATAATACTTTTAAAACAATCTTCAAACTTGGAGCTATATAAACATACGTCTGCTAGCTGCGGCGAGTGCCGTAGTGCGAGTGCAGTAATCTTTGCGTAAAATTTACAAAAATATTATTCACTAGTAAAATGTCACTGGAGTATGAGATACCTGTAATGAAGGTTATTCCAGATAATACATAGGGACCTATGTAATAATTTATATCTTTACAAAAACTTAAATCTGTTTCCCAAATATGCAGTTATTTTCTGAAATATTTACAATTCCTATCCTAGCAACCCCTCCATGTAGCTTAATAATTAATACTCGTATATATCCTTTATATAAAATAACAGGGTGTTTCATAACCCTACCGACACGCAAAATCCCGGTTTTCTCAAAAAAACGTCATTTTTTCGAAACATTTGGATATGATAAGGATGAAGCAGATTACGTCTTATAATTCGATGGACCGTGGCATGTGGTATATTAAATTGTCTAGATAATCACCTAGTGCTGATATGAGGGTCATTTTCAATACTTCTTAAAAGTCGTACCTCGTTTCGTGCGTTTACTGCATGATTAACACGTCCTGACTAGAAATGATCCAGACTCTCGAGCCCGGTGTGGAATCAAACGATCAGGAAATCTTTTTCGGTACCGTCATAAAAGCCTAATACTAACAAAATGTCAACTTTTTCACGAAATGAAAATTTTGCAGGCATTTTCCAATACGATGGAATAGTAACTACGTGGCAATGTGTAGTCTTTGTAAACGTCAAAAATAACACATGAAATCATAGCCTACTAGTCGTAAAATTGCATACTGTACTTTTTGTCCGATTCAATCGTAAAATCCCGATTTTTTCGAAAAATTTGTAACAGTAAAAAAAAATTTAAATTAAATTTCCTGTAATACTTGAAAAACTATTTAATAATTGGCGCACTGATAAACAAATCAATGTCATTTTAAGGGTGCCCTACCCCTAGTCCGGCCCTACAATCTGGCTTCTAACAAATTTATATTTTTGCCAAATAAAGATAACAATAAATGCAAATCATGTACCAAATTTGGTTGCTCTATGTCAAGGCATTGCTGAAATATTATTGTTTTTCAAAATTTAATACTCATCTTCAGAGGCCAATAGCTCTTCAACGGTATATCCCAGAAAAAATGTTACATAACAAATCAGCATTTTTAAGATCTTCTACGCATGCCTGCTCTGTGTCGGTAGAGTTATGAAACACCCTGTATATACAGATTTTATTTCCTCTGTATTAATGTATATTCTTTAGCATGTCTTAATATATGAAATACATTGTTACTATGTTTAATATTATAAGGGCCATCATCATAGAAAGGATTTAATTATGGTTTGATTTTATCTATTCTAACAAACATGTTCACAATTGTTTATGACTGAATTATTGAAAATTTTTTGATTACTTTAATCACTTGCTTTTGTCAGTCAAATATTGTTAAAGATTTCATAAAAATAATCAATCAATCATTTCTTTAAAGAATACTCCAGGAACTCTTAATAATTGTTTATAAAAACTAATTTCGCAGAAGAATATTTGAAATCTTCCTTTATTATTGCTGTGAAATCTAATCTGTTCTCCTTACACTCTAATCTTTCTGTGTAGGAAAAAATGGTAAAGTACAAAGTTGCAGGAAATTCTATTGCAAAGAATAGGATATTTTTTTCCCAATAGAGAATATAAACATTTATTGAGTAAATCTAACAGCGGAAAACTTACCTACGCAGTAGTTCCATGGCAATCTTGACTGTGTGGAGGATCAATAAATAAACCAAAATATTGTGTATCTATCAAAGCAAATGTATAACATTGTCATTGTAATCACAAAAAAGAGAGGATTCGGAAAAAACGACAAATATACAGGGTGTTCTATGTAACAAAAACAAAAGTTTGATTTATATCTTCGAAATACAACAGTAAATTAGTTTTTCTTATATTGCCTTAAAACTGCAAGAAATTTTCCTAAAACTTTTGTAATCACAAGACAGAAGAGTAAAAAAGATAATGGGGCTAGAATATTTTGTGAATGAATGAAATCGTTCAATAAAACCATTACTTTGCTAGTGACATGCGGTTGTATGTATTCTATGCGATTCTAAATATGTAAGGAATTCTTTAAATAGATTTGACTCAAACTTACCTTGATAAGTGGTTATCGTACCGAAACGATAAATATTTTGTGAGAATAATGTCTTGAAGAAATGTTTCTAAGAAAGTTATACCTCTGACAATTTTGTAAAACGATCAATAACTGTTAAAATATAACAATCATCAGAAGGAAATAAAGGCCCAACAACATCTAAATGAATATGTTCAAATTCTGTTTTAGTAATTTTGTTGTTGATATCATCAAGTCTTCTATATCTTGAATATGGTAAAACACTTCTTATAACAATCCTATATTACTTTACATATACATATTTTTTTAACAGCAAATATTTTAGCAACTTCTCCATGCAACTTCATAATATACTCTTATATCGTTTATATAAAATAGGTTACTGTAAATCTAATTATTAAAATACAAAATAGCAGTATCGAACTTGATAATAATATGAACATATACAGGGTGTCCCAGAATAACGTGTACAACGGAGGACCACAGATTTGTGGACTCAAAATAGACAGATTTAGGCTAATTCACCTATATTCGAAATTGCATCGTTTGGCCGCTAGATGGCCTCAAAATTCGTGAAAATTTTTTGAATTTTGTAAATAACTCGAATACGTATTAATCGATTTTGATTATTTTTGGGGTGTGGACTTTTGCTTTCAATCTACACCCTTTGGTGTTATACAGTATGTTTTTTAAAACTTTCAACTCCTACAAAATTGATGTATGGTGACAATATCCGCTCATAACTTTTTCCACTTTCGGGCAATAATGACTACTATTTTCTATTTGATAGGTGATACGATTTGGAAGTTTTTGGGCTTTTTGTAGAATTTTGATTAANATGGTTCTGAATGGCCAAGTTAGCTGTCGTACTAAAATAATTCGCAAACGCATCTGTTATAGTATAAACGTCATCAGTGAACTTATTATTAATTAAAAGAGCAGATGTTTCGTTCTTTTTTGTTTTACCCATTTTTTCATTTGTTAATTTCCAAATATATTTTTGTTTCTGAATTGTCGTTTTACTGTCAAGTTTATTACGAATGAAGTCCTTCTTCGCATTATCAATTTTTAATTTGTATTGTTTTTTTAAATGTATGTAATAAATTTCTAAATTAGGATCATCAAGTTTAGATTTGATCCAGTATAAATTCTTTAATTTTTTTCCCATGTTAACAATTTCAATAGTAATCCAATTTCTTTCCCTGAATGGAGTAATAGAGCTTATAATGGGACAGTATAAATCTAAAGCATATAACAAAATATTAAGAAATGTACAAAAAACATTGTTAACGTCATTGACAGACTCATATACAGACTGAAAAGATTGAGGACTTAAGAAATTTTGAAGATTAATTATATTAGCGGCGTTTAAATTTCTACTGTTATATTTTTTAACCGATTTTGTGTTTTTATCTATATAATTATTGTGATTAATTTTTACTTTTAATGTTACAACAATTGCCATATGATCGCCGATATTTACATTTGTTAGTCTTTCTTGATATCTGTCCTGTGATATATTTGTCAAAAAATAGTCTCCTTTAGATTTTGATTTATGACCATTTTTGTTAGTAAATATGGGTTCCTTATTTTGACATTCAAGCCCATAGCTCTCCAATAAATCACATAGCATATTTTTATCATTCGAGTCTATTAAAAAATTTATATTTATATCACCACATAGCATGATTTTATTAAATCTCTTTTTATAAAAACAAAGAATTTGGGACAGTCTGTAGATGAATATGTCAATGCAGCCTCTAGGAGGCCTGTAAACAGTTATCAAACAGTATTTTTCATCACCTACGGAAAAAGATATAGCACATAATTCGATATGCATTTCTTCGGAGAAATTTTGTTCCAAATTTCTAAATTGTATGTCATTTTTTACAAATATAAGTACACCACCATGAATGTGGTTCTGTCTATTAAAAAAACTAGCCATTGTATAATTAGGTAGAACTATAGTATTAAGATTTAGGCTATTACACCAAGATTCAGAGACTGATATAATATGTGGACTTTCATCATGAATTAATATTTCCATTTTGCTTACCTTATTAACAATTGACTGACAATTTAACCATATAATTTTAAAATAATCAAAGTGTTTAGGTTTACTATCGCTATCAAAAAGGCCGCTCGGCATGTGGCGAGTTTTCGGTGCGGAATTCAAACTTCTTCACTAGAATACCCTCAGGCCAGTATGATGGAGAATATAGAATGCTACGAAGTTCCACATCCGCTTCTACCCTGTAGGATAAATTTTTACCCAACGAATTTAATTTGGTACACTGAAAAAACAATTACTTTCTATTAAAGGAATCGGTTGTTTTGAATGCAGTTAGTTTACATTTATGCTAGTTACATTGAGATAAACCAGTTACATTCAATACAAGTCATTTGATTTGTTTGAATTAAAAAAAGAAACAGTTTGCAACAGCTTTGTCTATAATTAACAAATTAGATTTAATATAACCATTTATGATTTTAGAATATTTGTTAGGCGAATTAAAAGAATAAATTTTTAATACAAATTTATATTCGTTTTTATTTAATAAATATTATTTTATATTGGCCTATCTAACGTTACAATTAAACTTTAAAGGAAAATTATTCCAAATATATAATTTCTTAAATGTGAACCAGCTGGTTATAAAAGTTAAATTTTTATATAGTTTAAAACTATTATCAGTTCAATAGTAAAATATATTATTTAAAAATTATTCCAATCACGTGACCAAGTTGTGTTCTCCCCTGACAGTCGTATCTTCGCCATCATGGCGACTATGTATGCAAGCTGCCTGTAGTGTATTGTTTAGTTCAGTAGGCTAGTATGGACCTCGGT